>NW_019396748.1:81858-133740 GCF_000591075.1 Eurytemora carolleeae
GGGGGGGGGGGCGAGAAGCAAGGTCACCCCCTTTGAAGAGCTACTGAAAGGATCTCATAGATATTCAATAAACAACTCCAGAAAGGAAGGGGTTGGGGGCGAAAATGTACCCCCCCCCCCCGATAAAATCCTGTTAACGCCCCTGCCTGTTCCCTTCACATTGCATACTTATCAAAAATATATTTGACGTTAACATATCTTGACACCCTTTAAATATTTATCAATACAGATGTTTCTAATCACGTTTAGGATTAAAGTTCTAAAGATTGATCCAGTTTTATTCTTAACATCAGAGTGAAATCATTAATAATATTTGTTTAACAATTATCTTCCTAACTTTTTGTAATTGTTTATTACTTTCATATATTTATAATTCTACAGTGATAACCAGAAAACAATGGAATAGAAAGACGACATTGTAGCAATACTTAAGCGTTTTGAAGTTGTTACAAAGCAAATATTTTTACTAGTAATTAGCAAGCACAATTTAAACTGTACAATTGCTTTGTCAATAATGTTCATTGAACTACTTTAAGTCCTAACTAGGCTTTAAAAGTCGTCTTCCTATTTCAGACTTTTCTGGTTATCAGTGTATAAAATAAAAGTTTACCCCCCAGGGAACAACAAAATGAAAATAAGATAATATCGTAATAACATGTTTCATTTTTGTAACTTTAGTTTGTTTAGACGTGGCAATTTTTTTAAATTCTTTGTGATTTAAAAACATGTACGTTATGATTATTGCACCAAATTTTGGCGGTTTTTGACGGTAATCATCTCCGAAAAATATGCTTTTTAGAATATCCAATCATCTGGAATTTACCATGTTTAAAAACAAAGACGGTCAATATAATACAGTGATAACCAGAAAACAATGGAGTAGTAAGACGAGATTATAGCAATACTTGCGATGTATTTGATGTTGTTTCAAAGCAAATAGTTTACCAGACACTAATAAAATTACTTTTTTTGTGAAATGGGTCTATTTAAACTGCAAAATTACTATGTTTCATGGTTATTGAACTTTTTAAAGTTAAAACTTGTTTCTCAAAGTCGTCATACTATTCCAGAGTTTTCTAGTTATCACTGTATATGTCGAAGGAAAAGAAATTAACTAAAATGTATTAACTATCTGCTATCTTTCAGCAGTTTCCTTTCAATAAAATAAAAATAAATTTATTCCTGTTTAACATTTTTTCAAAGTTTTACGAAAATCAAAAATTTTTGGAGGCAATTGTTTGTAATTCTGAGCATCCATAAACCTTCTCAAACAAACTTTAGGCCCCATCGCGGTTCAGAGCCGTTATGACGTTTATTAGATACAATCAAACAAATACCCAGACACCAAAACTATAAATAGACTAGGCTTTTGGGGCGCTTCGCGCCCATCTTCTATTTTAACTTTTGATTGATTGTGGCTTTATCTGTGGGCATACACTCTTTACAATATTAAACAATAGCAAAAAAAAGTTCGGGGATTTAATAATATTTGTTGGCGCATTTTCAAAATTTTACTTTTTTAAAAACTAGGACACAAATGTTTTTAATTATAAGCATCTTCTTAAACCTTCCATGGGAGCCTCACACAAAATTGGGCCGGATTGATTGTTAGTTTATTGGATAAAAACAATCAAACAAACACCAAAACACACACAAACAAACAAACAAACAAGCAAACATCAGACAAGCAATATATGAAGATGACAACTATCTAATTGATGAGACAAATTATTACAACCAAGGTTATAATGCAAGGAAAGTTATTTCAGAGGTGTACGCATCTTTTGTAGTGCAGTGTACTGTCTGGGCGGTAATGTAAACACAAGACGGATGTCAAAGCCTGACATGGGATCCATCTTTCAAAAAAATAATCTATGAAATATTCTGGTCTTAGAAAACTATTATGTGAATTGTCAAAATTATCAAAATTTAATGCTTTTAACCTCCTCGGATACTAAACGAACAATGATGCATCTAATCTTGTCCGCACACAGAGAACTGGTTTCAATATTTACGCAGAGTATACGAAACTGCAATTAACTTTCCTTGCATTATAACCTTGATTACAGCAGAGATTTCACCAACAAGTACGAATACTACGTTCATGCAGTACACTCTGCGTACAAATAAATGTTTTTTCTTTAACCGTCACATTTAAACATCTAATGTACACCAATATAAATATCAGTTTAGTGTAAATTTGCATTAAAACATATATGGTTGATTGGTTTTCACGCCTAAATAAGCGCTCTAAAGTGCTGATTTTAACTCAAAAATGTTCATTCTACGTTAAGAAAAATTGTTTTAAAAAAGTTGTAACTAAAAAAATACAGTATATCAAGTAAAGGGAAAGGGCAAAATTGAGAGTTTTTGAGTCTTAATTAATTCAATGTGTAATAGAAAAAATTCAATAGCCAATAGTGTGTGTTGCAGTAAACCTCATAAGATTATAAGACTGCTTATTGTGTGAATTGAATAACTCAAAAAAATATTTTCAACTCATGTGTCAAGTGTTTTTATTGTTTCAGGTCATCCATGTCTATGGAGCTAAAAATCGTGGCTCTCACGCACCTCTGACCCTTCAGTAAAAGTAAATTCAACCTAACAAGTCTGACCGCGTCAACCTTGTTGCGCCGGGTAGTCCTATTGAGTATCTGCTTTATTTACCCAATATCTGGGCTATACAGTAAAAACTGGGACCGGAAAGATTGCCCTGCTTGGAAATTCAAATGTACTACGGCTGCCCGTGCTCTACCATATATTTTGAGACACATATGTATACTATAGTGTTGATATCTATCTTGATAATAACAATATTATAATCAAAATATTCAAGCTGTTTAAATTTGTGATAAGTCGATAATGATTTAAAATCAACAGTTACCAGGGGCGTATTCAGGAATTTATTCAAGGGGGCCGGGCACAGTGGGATATTTTAGGGGGTCATGGGAGTGGTGGGTGACTCGTTTTTGTCACAATTCTCCTCTTTACATGCACTGTCTTGTGTTTCATGTTGAGATTGGACAAAATGAATATATTCTTAAAATCTTGTCATTTACAAACATTGTATCAATTGTACAGCTAGCATTGATTTATAATGATTTCAATTTTTAATTACTTTTCCCGAGCTGAAAACTTTAGAATCGTGGATATTGAGATTGATGCTTGATCTCCTCTTTTTGTTAATCCTCAGATTATTTTAATCTTTATCCACTAAAGTGTCTAGAATTTTACCAACCCGAGTGTACAATCATGTCATATCTCTCTTATCAAGTTTATTTCAGATCTTATCATGTTATAGATGCCAGCCCTCTTCTTATAGACACCATTCGTATATATAATAATGGAGGTTTTCTGGATCCTCTTTCTTTTCTTTCTTATCTTTCTTATTCTCTTCTTTTCATCTTCCTCGTTTAACTATATGATGAAGGCAGATTACATCACATTTTAAAATAGCTTTTTTCTTAAAATTTTCAAGGTTTAAAATATGGATGTTACTGATCAATTAAGGTTTTGAGAAAAATGATCAAGACCATGAAGGTTTTAAAGTAAATTCACAAAAAGAAAACCCCCACTCAAGGCTGCTGAACTTGCTCAATAGCCTTTATAAATGCCAATTATTGTCATTTAATATTGTGATGTAATCAAATCTATTTAGTTTGCATATTTAACTACAGTGTACATGAGCATGGCCTTTATTATTATTCTCATCAGCTTGCCGCGTCCAAAACACCCAACAAATGGTCTGATAGCTGCGCATATTTTCTCTGTTTTTCACAAGACGGTAGGTCCTTTTTAATTAATAGGGTTCCATGGCGCTTCGCGACTATCTTTGAACTTGTAACTTTTATAATTGATACTCTTTTATCATTTTCTTCGTGGGATTTTTAAAAATAAAGATTTCTTTTGGATCATGTGAGGTCCCACAATAAATTTGAGCCAGATCGGTTGAGCCTTTTTGACGTTTATCGGTTACAAACAAAATCTACCAAGTCTAACTTATTCAAAAATAATTTTCTCTTGATTTGCTTTTATTTTGCTAAGAAAAACTTTGACTCCGACAAACAAAGGCGTAACTAGCACTTTTAGAAAGTTTTTTCAAAATGAAAGTGCTTTTTAAAGGATTTGATGTAGAAAAAAAGTAAATTTTCAGTTTTTGCATGCAGATTTGGCTTGTTCAACTAAAATCGTTTTTTTTCTTGTGTTTTTTAAAACTTTATCCTTTCAACAACTGTAAAATTAACGTTTTGAGTCAATCAATTCTTTTAATGCGTGCGCGGAGCGCCAAAGAACATGGTTTAATTACAGATATAATAACAAGAAATGATCATTTATACAATCTGAAAAAAAACATAAAAATACATATATAATTTTAATCATCTACATCGAAAAAGGACTGATAATGTTACGTTTTCTCCTGAAGTTATTGAATTTATGAATGATCATTCTAACCAACATTCATAATCTTATTTCATTTTCGATTTTATAGAAGTTCTTTCAAAGAAAAAACAGGTTACAGAATGTTTTTGCCACAAACTCAAATATTCTAATTCCAAAATATTCTAATTCCAAAATCTTTGCACCGAGTTGTGTAAACCTTTGATATCTCAACACAAATAGAATACAGCTCGGGCTCGGAACTTTTTACATTAAATGTGAAATGTTGAGAATTCAGAAAGATAAAAATATATTTTTTAAACTAACCATGGCAAATACAATTTCTGCAATAACTCTGTTGGTTTTATTATTCCTGACTCCTGTGATACTGATATTCGCCGATTCCTGTGATTATGCAGGGGGGAGGGCGCGCCCGGCCGCCCTCCCCCCACTAGTTGCGTTTCTGCCGACAAAGGCATTAATGGATAAAATAAACGGAAATTACACGCAAATATCTATATATATGTTATTGTTAAATGATCATGTATTTCATTTTCCAAGCATAATTCCTTCTATTTGTTTCCCCGTCACAATTGTTTTTAATTGATAACCGTGACGTTTTATCATATTTTTTCATCATTCTTGTTTTTCCTTGTTTATATATTTTTTATAAATTCAAATTATGTTAACATGAATAAAAACCACGACTTTACAGCAGGTTCACCTCTAATATATCTAAGGAAGGGTCATTTCAAGTGATCCACCGTTTGTAGAGTGCCATGTCATATGCACAATGGTATCCTGCAAATCTTTGCCTGATTAAGCATGACTGAGACATTGCCAGTTGATTATTTTCATCTGTGGCATCGCTAAAAAAGTTACTTGCGAATTTTCTACAGAAACAATTGAGAAAATTGTGAGAATTATACAACACAGACAATTTTCCAAAATTGATCAGCTAAAGGAGCTAAAATTTTTACAAACCTATTGTACACAAAGTCACAAAACACATATATTGACTTACTTGAAAAGATTTAAATAAAAATATATTTAGCTCGGAGTTGAGTGGATTCTTGAAGGTGAAGAGAACTTGAAACCTGAAGGAGGAGCAGTCATTGTTCTCAATCATCAGGAACTAGTTCATTCACTACCCACACCATTGCCACAAACTCATGTTTAAGCCCATATATCTTGCAGATCTTTAACCTTTAATATTTCAACATAAAATTTCGATCTGCTCTATTAGAATTCCTTTTCTAAAATATCAAAGACCTATGACATTAAGTTGCAAAGATATAGGAATTAGATAAACAGATTTTGTGGCGAGGTCTAAATAAATATTTCATAAATAAAAAAAAACTCTCATTACTGACTGAACATGTACCCTGCACTAGTCTGGTATTGATGTTATGCCTGTCATGGAAATCTGGAAAAAGTTGGGAAAGTACGTTTATCATTTTATTTTAAAATAAAGAAACTTTATGTTTTAATTATTCATAAAAAGTATCATAATAATATATTTTTTCCGTAGGTTGTCTCTGGTTGCTAAAAAATCTTTACTTTATGCTGGACCGTTTGGAATTGCCTGCTGGTTTCTTGGAATCTTCTTCATTGAGAGGTAAATTGAAAGAGAAAATGTAATCTTACCCAAACAACCAAAGTACGTGGTTCGAACGTCAATATAACGCAACTGAGTTGCGGCTTGTCCATTGTTAACTTTTTGAGTGTAAAATGGTAAGTGGTGGTACATTTTTTTACTTGGGGTTACGCACATTCTTTTCAACCAAATTCCCTTTCTTGAAATATTTAAAGAACTATTTAAAATACAAGTAATGTCACTACCATGTATTGAAAATTTTAATTTTAATTCAATAAATAAAGCAGAAAACTGTCTTCATTCAAAGTCAATCTTTTAAGTAAACAGCAATAGTGTTTACTTAAATTTCTTTTCTTGTTACAAACCTTTTCATATGTCAAATTTAAAGACAATCTCCATTTTCATGTCCATAAGATTGATTAATAAATAATTATTTCTAAATACTTCAGGAAGAGTAAAACAAGTCATGCAGACGTGAATAATGCTGGTCAATTGGCGAAGAAAACAAAAACAAAACTTCTTGTATTCCCAGAAGGAACTAGAAATGGGGATAAAAACCTCTCAATGCGTCCCTTCAAGAAAGGGGCTTTTCATGTTGCCTTGGATGCTGAAATGCCAATTATCCCTGTAGTAGTTTCGGAGTATAATTTCTTGGACTGGAAAAAGATGTTTTTTCGTCCAGGCCGAGCAATTATTCGAGTTTTACCACCAATCCAAACATCAGATTACACCAAGGCTAATATTGAGGAGTTGATCGAGAAAACTCGAACACAAATGCTTGAAACTTTGGTTGAAATCTCTGAAACAGAAAAGTCCAAATAATATTATCAAACTTTGTATATAAAGAAATCTTTTCAACCACTGCTGATTATATTTTTGGTTGAATTTATTGTTTTATTCCAGTCTATGATTTCAGTAATTGTTTTTATCTAGTGAAATTTTAGTTTAATTTTAGTTGCACTGTTGTACATAAAAAAAATGGAAAAATTTACAGTTCAGGTTTCCATCTCACAAACTTTTTTCTTCAAAATAGAGCTATAATGATCAAAATGTCATACTCTTTCAAAATGCATTATTATACTGTAGAACTTTGGGAAAATTATGATTAAATGTCCAGCAGGTTTTTAAACAGGAAATTAAGATTATGGGAGTTGGATGAGGGGGGGGGGCTAGCAATGGACTGCCCCTATCTTGAAAATCAATAAAGGTTATGCCCCCTCAAAAAAATTCCTGCTATATCCACATGTAAAGGATGAATTAAAGTAAAAAAATTTTAATTTCTTTTACCAGATTTGTGGACAGTGCAACATAAGCAACTTGTTTATTATATTTATCATTTTCAGATTAAAGTGAAAAAACAATGGAATTAGATATATTATACAAAAAGGGAGGCCCATTAGTGGTTTTCTGGAGTTGGAACCTTTTTATCTTTGCAGCAAAGGTAAACTTGCAAAAAATACTAATTTCAATAAAATTTGTTATTAAAAAAATTGGATAATGTAAATTATGTTTTAATTTTCTATATAACTGTTAAACATGAACAAATTCTCTCTTTTTTGAGTTTTCATTTGTATTTTAAATTTTCTGTTATCTATACGTGTATTCAATTTTTTTTTCAAGTTGTAATGCAGTTTGGTTGCATCTGAAAGAAGAACATGATAGAAAGAATTAAAGGAACAAGAAGAGGTAAATAAAAAAAAAGTTTAAAAACTGAGTTATGGCCTGAATGGCCATGTCAGTAATTTAAATCTTGATCAAAAAAATTACGCAAAATTTTGTAAAAATGTAATAATAAAATAACTTAGGTCAACTGAGAAATGAAGATTTAAAATAAGATTTCTGATTTTTCGTTATATGATTTTAAATCATGGTTGCAGATGGATCAATTTTATCCTTTTTAGGCTTTTTAAGCTAAAAGGGACTGTAAGTGTAATTTAAATGCAGTACCCTCAAATGCTTTTCTAAGTATATGTTAATTAGATATCAATGTTTATATAATTTGGAAAACTGATTATTTTCAATTGTCTACCAAAGTCTCTTGAGTATGTGCACATCTACTGCAGAAAAATTATAGTTACGTTTTCAAAATTAAACTCTTTTGAACTACAATATCTTTCACATTATTGATGGGCCAAAGCACTGCCCGCTTTTATGTATGCTTCTATCTACCGATCTATACTATTCTGGGCTAGTGTACATGTAACTTTGTCGGTGGGCTACGCAGCTGTTATATCTCAGTGGACCCTAGATATTTTAAGGAAATTTCTAAAATCTCTGCATAGCAAATTTTAGGTTTTACTATAAAATTTTTTATTCTGGCTATTGTTCATTCTATAAAAATAATTTGTACTTTAAAAAAAGTTTGAAGTGAAGTTCAGGGTCCAAATTAGAGAAGAACTTTTGTAGATAGTGGGCCCTGGAGTAAGCAGAAATGAGATACTGTAGCTAAATCTTTTGAACATAGCATTTTCTTCAAAGAGTTGGTAGCATCATAGGTGTCTTGATTTCAGAATTCCAAAATGTGGTCTGCCGTTTTTGTACCTTAAAAATTGACCAAGATATTGAGAAATTTGTTTAAAATTCAAAATATTAAATATCAGCAAATTGTTTAAATCTTTAGTATCTCCAACAATTTTTATAATACAAAGAAGGAGGCTAAATCTTATCAAGTTTTAAAGACTTACAATGTTTTTCTATACTCCTTTGACATCTATTAACTTTACGAAAACCATTGTAAGTTCCAGGGTCCAATATCTAACGTACTGCATAACACCCCAGCGAAAAAATTGCATCAAATTCCTTGACTATGATACAGAGCGTCCCATATCATATTAGATTATCTCCAATCTTTAACGCCAAAATACGCACATAATACTCAAAAAATCTAGCATTTTCTGCAAAAAATTTTTTTATTAGCCTTATGATTCAAAATGATTCATTCTTCTTAAATTTTCTGATTTGTCCCTCAAATTGTAATTTAGACCCAATTGACACGGTCTAATTTGATGTGGGACACCCTGTATATCCATCTATTATATATCCATGGGGCAAAAGGTTTCAATTGTATTGAGCATCCTCCAGGGTCTTTGAAGGGTCACTGGAAATTACGATTACAGTCCTTTTAATTCATTGGAAGCAATTTTCATTGTCTATAATTTGAAGTATTCGAATTTACGCAGGAAGTATTTGCAAATGTGTGTAAATAATAAAAAACGGTTATAAATTTAGTTTCTCCTAAGCGCAAAGTTAAGAGATACATATACCTTTAAGGGGGGTAGTGCTATCCTGTTTGAGTTTTTGATCTTTAATGAACTGTTGGTCGTTTCACTTTAAATCTTAGAATTTGAAAAAGTTGCTGCAGATACGTTTAGTTGAAATGAGAAAATATACTGTGTTAATTTGAACTGCGGATCATGAAGTCAAGTCGCGGTTCTTAGTTCATGTGAACAATTTCAAACGTTCCATCAAACGGCAGTATAGTTCGAACAGGAATTCACCTTGTCAAGTTCTCAAATTATTAAAATATTGTCATGACTCATGTTGGTAGTGTTACATCAGATCCCCTACTGAACTTCTGACCTACTAACTTTCCGACCTATTTAATATCGGACCTACACCAGCTGTTTATTTTTGTATTATTTGAGGGCTAGGTTAAGACAATTTCTGGGCCGAGTGCTGCGGCAAGGACATGACATAGGGGGGTCGAGCGCCGCGGCTAGGACAGGCTGGGGGCTGGGTGCTGTGGCAACAGCCAACAAGCATCTAGCATGTGAAACCATGTGCTAGTAGGTCGGATGTGTAATATATCGGATTTGGCGTAGGTCAGAAGTGTAGTATAGCGGATTTGCGTAGGTCGAAAGATACACCATCTGTTTTCTGTGAATACTTTCTCAAAAGGTCGTCTGCTTCTTACTTGACATCAGCTGTTATTATTTATTTGTTGCGGCATTATTTAAACTTTGCGCTAATTGTATTTTCAGTTTTTCAAATAACCGTCTGTCTGTTATCTTAATTTAGATTCTAGTCAATCAACTATCCAGTAAGACTTTGTACGTACACATCAGAAATTTGAATGCAAAAACATACTTTGTTCTGAAAAGAACTGTCAGCTTTAACTAATTTGTGAGCCAATTAATCAATGGATATATTGCCTTTTTCACATTGTTTAAAAACATGACGGTAATATAGATTTTAAAGATGAAATTCTAACCTTTTTATTATCAAGTGCTTCGAGTTCTCCTTTTAATCTTTTATCATTTCCCAGTGAAAGATTTGGGGTCCGGATAATTTCCTAGCAAACGATTTTTGGACCCCCCCCCCCTCCGGCTCCCCTTTTTTATTTTGTACATAATTTTTTATCGTTTTTTAGGTAGTTTAAAAAATACATTCATGAATATAGTTGGTCATGTGAACGCAGCGCCCGGCCCCCTAGCCTGTCCTTGTCACGGCGCTCGGCTCCCTAGCCTGTCCTAGCCACAGCGCTCGGCCCAGAAAGTGTCTATCTTAACCTTTAATATATACTAATTTTGTTGACTGTTCTAACAACCTAACCTAACCTAACATAACCTAGCCCATATCCTAGCCTAACCAAACCGTGAAATAATATTTTTTTTGAAAATAGTTAAAATTTAGGTCATGCACAGAATTGATGGGAGGGGTGGGGGCAATAATTTATTAGTGCAATCCTGCACCCTAGGCCTCTCCATAAGAATATACAATAAAGTATATATGCAACTCATGGTCCAAGTTGTGAAATTGGCCGCAACGGTCGACCCCCTAGCCTTTCCTAGTTGCAGCGCTCGGGCCCTAGCATGTCTTAGTGCGTGGTTCAGTACTTGTCTTAACCTATTTCAATCCTGAAATAATTTATGATAATTTTTAATTTCACATTGAATTAAAATTAAAACTTAATTTCCATTTTTTAGGCTGAATGGGGGGGGGTCTAGAAATCTTTCTTTAGGATTATGATTTATTAGTTTTTAAGCCGCTTAAAAGATTATTTTTTTTATCCCTTCAATTTTTAAACTATTACTGAAGGTTATTTTTCGTACATAAAAGATCATCTAGACTTTGATTTATTTTTGTTGATTTTACAATATTTTGATTTGTTTCTAATGCCTTACGTGATTATTTAAAAAATTTCAGAGATCTGATAATGGCTTAGCATACCTTCAATACCTTATGTACTTAACGCTTTAACCTTCATCATCACCTTTACACTAAGACCTTAAACATCATGGAGAATTCATGGATTCTATTTATTTTCTTTATCATCATACTGATTCTTTTTAATACTTCACAGGCCTTCAACTATTTAATAAAGGAAGGTTATATCAAAAAAGTATTTTTTTATTAATTTTGGGGCTTCTTTATTTCTGAAAAAGAAATCTGAAATGTTAATAAACTATAAAATAAACTTTAGCGCTTCCAAATAAGTCTTTTTACTATCTGTAAAAAAAAATCCCGATTTTGTTGCTCATTTTCAGAAAAAAGAATATTACTGTTTGAATAAGGATTTAAATCCTTTTATTACTCTTATAAAGTGAGGGTCATGTAAAATTACATAATAATTTGCCTTTTAAAAAATTCAATTTGATATAATCTTGTGTATTTAGTTTGTGTACTTAACAGTGATATACATGAGCCTGGCTTTCTTTGTAATACTGATAAGCTTACCGAGGCCCCGTCATCATAGGAATGGTTTTATCACGGCAAATATCTTGCATTGGGTTCATAGAACGGTGCGTATATCTGTCCTATTCTCTTATAATATTATTTAAGAATTTAAAAGCATTCTACAAGGAACACTTTTTTCTTAGAAATTTATTTTTCCTCCGAAAGTTCTTATTTTTAAGGTATTATTAGCTGAATTGGGATAATAATGTCCTATTCCCCCCCCCCCATCATCATAAATCAATTCCCCCGGGGGTAATTCTGAAAAATAGACAGCCCTGAAAATATTTATTATTTTTTTCTAGGTTGGAGTAGAGTTGATCCTAGAGGGTGAGGAGCATCTTAAACCTGAAGGAGGAGCCGTTGTTGTTCTTAATCATCAGGAATAGGATTATTCACATTTGAAATGTCTTAAAGGGACTGTTAACGTAATTTCTTGTGAGAATATATTTAAATACTAGCTGAAGAGCCCGGTGTTGCCCGTGGAAGAAGGAATCTGAAAAAATTGAAAATAAAACAACAAAAAAAAAGTTGAAAATTTTTTTTGAATTTTTTTAGCCTAAAATACCCCCGGCCACCCATGAGTGTCCACAAAAAAATTCATCCCTATCGGTCTACCTGTTTGGCCGGCTATACGCAACATACAAATGAATGTCTTGTTTTATTATATAGATAAACAGTCTTGATAGAAAAGTTCATGAATAATGATAAAAACAGATTTGGTTTAAACATGAACAACTTGTGAATAAGTAATAATGATTTCATCAGGATAACTTCTTTTTTAAGCCCCCCCCCCNATATAAGTTTAATATTTTAAGAGGGAGAGGCTCTATACCTAAGATAAAAATATACGACTTTTTTTCTCAAAATAGTGCTGGCATGGAACATGGGCGGACTAAAAGGGTTGTAATTAAATTACCCCCCTCTCGCCCTCTGCCTTGCTATTTGTGAATAGTTTGTTGATGTAGTCTGTTATTGACCTAATGCCTATTATGGAACTTTGGAGAAGAATTGGCAAGTAAGTTGATATGAAAACATTGTTTACCAAGGGACTTGGTGTTCACATGAAAACATTGTTTACCAAGGGATTAGTGTTCACATGAAAACATTGTTTTACCAAGGGACTTTGTGTTCACATGAAAACATTGTTACCAAGGGACTTGTTCACCTAGAAAATTATACTGTATTTTTGTGTATACTGAGTTTATAATTAAACTGTAAATTGAATTCTATTTCTTGTTTATGAGTTAAAAGTAAGAAAATATCTTTTGTGAATATAAAAACTCATGTTTATTTTATTGAAGCTTATTTATTTTTAGAATGGCTCCGATCGCTAAAAAATCTGTGTTATACGCTGGTCCAGTTGGTATAGCAAGCTGGTTTGTCGGAGTAGTATTTATCGACAGGTAGAACTTTTTATTACAAAGGTAGGGAACATTTTTTTTAAGTGTCAATCATACTCCAAATTATTTTAGATAGGGATTTGAAGCAATTGAAAAGATTAAAAAGTCAAGACAAGGTTTAAATTTTTTGTTGTGTCTATTTTTGTTTTAAAAAAAATCCATTTATTTGTCTTGTAAACCTTAATAATAAGTGTTTACATATGTATGTAACAAAATTGTTATAAATTGCAACTAAACAGTTAGATTTATCGTATTTACACAGTAGGGTCGTTTTTTAATAAGTAACTGAACGATATTTGATTTCTTCCGAGTTGTATATTTCAACCAACTAATTTTATTTATTTCAGGAATAGTAAAACAAGTCATGCAGACGTGAATAATGCTGGTCAATTGGCGAAGAAAAATAAAACAAAACTGCTTGTATTTCCAGAGGGAACTAGAAATGGGGATAAAAACCTCTCAATGCGTCCCTTTAAGAAAGGGGCTTTTCATGTTGCCTTGGACGGTGAAATGCCAATTATTCCTGTAGTAGTTTCGGAGTATAATTTCTTGGACTGGAAAAAGATGATGTTTCGTCCAGGCCGAGCAATTATTCGAGTTTTACCGCCGATTGACACTTCCGCGTACTCAAAGACGAATATAGAAGATTTGGTTGAGAAGACTCGATCACAAATGCTAGAAACTCTTGCTGAGATATCCGAACCTGTCAAATCGCGCTAAATTGCGACCTGATAAAATTCCATCCAGATCAAAATTTTTAGTTTTGAATCAATCATCTTTAGATTTTATTTTATAAGGAGAGTATTTCTCGTTATTAGCTTAATTTAAAGTGACTGTTCACGTTATTTCCTGTGATCCTCCTCTATAAAAGCCAGATTCACAACAGTATCCTTAAAACCTTGAATGGTCTTACAAAATATTTTTGTTTTCTATCTTGAAATTAAGATTCTTTTATTTTCAATTCGCTTTATAGTGACAGATTAGGAGAAGCCGCAATTGAAAATTATCAATTTTTAGAGAGAAAAGGGATATTTATCTCCTTTATGCTAAGAGTGTAAGGGGTACCATCGTCAATCGGCCATGTTACTCTTGAAATGGAGATTACTTTGAATTAACGTCTATGTTTCCTTTAAGTATTAGTTTAATTGAATGCTTGATGATATTACTTGGTGACGATTATTTATTAAAAATTCTACTTTTCTAATGAATTTCAGATAGAAGTGATGAGTATGCATGACAAGCTTGAAGCGTGTCTTAAGGAATCTTAACTTTAATAATAGTCAATTCTTTTTTAGAAATTTTTTTTCCATATATTTATGATGTCCTATGGGTCATTCACCCCTGTGCTCCACAGGGGTGAAAATATTTATTTTTTGGCACGGTTTGCCCTCCCCCTCTTTAAAAATCTTTTTTTCCCATCCGATATGTTAGGTACGTTTGTTAAGGGTTTTTTTAGGGTTTTTATTAGATTAATTGGAGGAAATTTTTTTTGTTAAATGTCCGGGGATACACGACTACGAGAAATTTACCCAGAAACAATTGGAAAGTAATTTCAAGTCAGGGAACAAAGGTGAAATTGACCAAGGAAATAGACCTAACGCGTAATTAACAGATTTAAGATTCAACAGTTTTGACCTTTATATTTTATAAGATTTCTTATCTTATTATTTCATATTTAAAGTTTTGATATGATCAGGATTGGTCGGATCTATCTGACGACTATCATGAATTGGAAAGGAAACATAAAGAATACAGAGAGGTAATTAGAGTCCCACCCCCGCATCAAAACTTTTTCATCGAACTCTAAATAAACAAACATTTAGCAGATTTTTCTGTTTAATTTCCACGCATTTTCAAAAATCTTGGAAAAGTAGCCCATTTTTTTCCCAGGCAACATTTTTTCCCATGGTCATGTGAATTGGCGCAAACAAAATTTGGCCCAATCGGTTTAGTTGTTTTGATGATTATTGGATAAAACAAAGCGACAAGTCAAATTTATATTTAGTTGACCCTCCCCACAAAATAACGCCTGGGTAAATTGTTATTGTTTAAAAGAAATTAGTTGTACGCAAATTTATTTCCTGAACAATTCTATACTATTCATTCAACAGTGTCGTCAATTAGAACTTTAATCTCAAAATTAAAATTTAAAAAAAAATTATTATTGTTTCGGCTTTTCTTTACAGAAGATCCTCCCTCTTATTCGTTTTTTTTTCAATTTTAGCTGTATTTAATCTGTTAATTAATTTTAAATTACCAAGAAGTTACTCTCATTTTTTTAATAAAACAATATTTCAGCCAGCCAACATTTTTTCTTTCTACTTATTTGAAAAATATCATTTAGTTTTCCCAATACATAATTGAATCCCCCCCCTCAAAAAAAATATTTGGTTTCTCCAAAAGCTCAACTTCTGCGATGAAATTAAAAACATACTACAAATTAAATTCGTCTAAAATTTTCAAGAGAAAATTATTTTTTCTTAATTTGATATTGATTAATTAATAATAATATCATGTTGGTCTGAAAAATAATAGTTTTTACCTCTGAATGGAACTGTAAGCGTAATTATGTGCAAAGATGACGATGCCCGAATGAAAATGGTTCCCTTAAAAGCTTTATATAATTAAGTATTACATTGATATTCATGTTCATGATTTAAACAGAATTAGACACTTTAAAATTGACAAGTTCTTGCACATTATTGATCAGATCAAGGTTTCAAGGGTATCGTTGTTAGCTGTATTGTTTGCATAGCCATCTTTGAAGCCGGAGGGTCACTTATAATTACGCATACTGTCTCTATATGGTGACAGAATGAATGTTAAATATGTTGAACTGTGAAAGTTACATGTTTAAATAAACCTTTGTTAAAATATAATACGGCTTATCTCGACCGAACTTTATTAAATATTTTAAAATATAATTCAAATATTTCCCAGAAATTTTCTCTTTATAGTTCATTTAATTAATTTTTTTCAGAGGAAGCGTAATGTTTTTACACAGTCGTCGTCGTATTTATCAATACAATACTTAACATTTTTATTTCGACTAATGATAAATATTTTTAAAATACTACATACATACAAACAATACTTTAATCAGTACTTATCTAGCCATAAAGGCTTTTTTAAATGATAGGCCCTACACATAAAAATGACTAAAAATTTTAAATAAAGATAATGAAGATAGGAGGAGAGGGAAAAAGGAAAAAAGTATGGCGAACTATTGATTTTAGTGAGTAAATTGCATGTCACATGTCACACTAAAGACGACTTTTGATTAAAATTTTAATTTCTACAAAGCTTTCAAACAGCATCGATACACATAAACATGGAAACAAAGAGAAGCATTCAATTAACAGATTTTCTTTCTTTACTTGTAATCTTGTGATGTTGGAAATCAAAACTGAAATAGAACAGTCGTCTTCAGTGTATTGAAATAAACGCCGACTACTGTAACAAAAATAATTTATTTCCTACAAAAAAATTGAATGCCTCTTATTATCACTTGACGTTTGACCGTAGGTATTGGAAAAATGTCATTCCCTACAGAAGAAATGTCAGAGTGGTGTCACCCATCAAAAATACAGATTAAATGTCATCAAAAAATTAATGAAAGAGGTAAATGAAATTAAATTAAGTTGATTTTGTGAATTAACTTTTTGATTTTTTTATACTTCCGCCATCTTTGAAACGTAAATCAACTTAACTCTAGATATGCTGCATTTGTTTGTACGAAAGTGTACTCCAATTACTGGGAGTAATGTAAACAAAAATCAGTCTGAGCAGTACTAGTTTGCTAATTTCAAATATGTCCATTTCTCTCAAAAACAAAGATATGCTGCCGCTGGTTCTTACTGCATCTTCCATGCTAAACTTTTTATCCAAAAAAAAACAAGTGAACAAGACATATATACATTTAAGATTTAAAATTTGGTGTTAATGATGATCCAAATCTCATTGAGTAAATAAAGTAGGTGTTAGTTCTATAATCCACATTTTTTTGAAGATAAATTTTGGTCTGTGTTAATAAACCCTCTTCAGCTCTTAAGATTTGTTTTTAGTAGTTTCATCTTGAGGTGGAAATGTGGTTAGTGGGACGTCCATAAAACTTTGATTTGATTTGATTTGATTTGATTTGATTTGATTTGATTTGATTTGATTTGATTTGATTTGATTTGATTTGATTTGATTTATCTTCAAATAAATTTATTATACAATATTTAGATAGATCCTAGTTGTAATGAGGAGAAGGGAGAACTAGATGATCTGGAGAAGGTTTGTATTTAGAAATAATTTTGATACTTTTAAAGAGATATTAAGATTTAAGAGTGCTAATAAGGATTTCATGGGTAGAAATCTTAATGAATTTAATAAAAAATCAAACTGTGAATTTACGTTGAGATTTCAAAGAAAAGCTTACTATGATTATAATTGAAGCATTATCATTATTTGCAGAATGGTAGTTTTATTTATCTCCAAAGGGTGAAATATATAAATTCTAAAAAAGGTATGCCAAGTGTCATGAAAATATCAATGTATGGCTGAATGAAAAAAAGATCAAAACCGCGATATAAAAAAACTCTTAAATATTACAGCATTAATGAAGATTTTACTGAAAAAAGTTATATTTAAATATTTGACAATATTTTGTTTCCTAGGATATATTTCGTAGAGAGTGTCAACTAAGTCAGATGAATGAAAATCTTCCAAGGAAGTCGGGAAGGTGAGAAAACAATTATGTTACAGCAATAAAAACCAATTCATAATATTCTTTTTAATAAAGATTTTTGCTCATATAATATATATATGTTAGCCATAGCTGGCCAAACAGCTGAACAGAATTGGCTGAATTTTTTTAGGAATCCTATGAATACCCTTGGGGTAACAAAGGCTAAATAAATTCAATTTTTTAAATCAAAATTTTTTCTTTCTTTTATGATTCGAAATATTATTTATTTTCTAAGCAAGAATGTTCAAGTCATTTTTGCAGAGCTACTGCAAATGTAAATAATTAGATTAAAGAAACAATCACATGGGTATATAATTCTAAACTTAATCAGATAAAGCTTTTATGGGTACCATTGTAAATCGGGCATTTTTATTTTTGCATGGCAGGTTTCTCGACATTACGCTTTCAGTCCCTACTAAAGAACGACGACGACATTCATTCCACTTTTTACTGGATAATGGTGTATTTTAGGTATCTACAAGTTATTATGGGTAACGTGGACGTATCAATACTAGACAAGAATGAAAAGTATCAGTACAAGGAACAATATGAATCATTTAAACTCATTGTTAATTTGATCGGTAAGTAGTTAACTAAAGGGCTAGTAGATCGCCATCATAAACCATTGATACTATAACTATTGGATCTAGTAGAATATAAAGGTTGAAAAATTAGAAAATAAATATTAAGAGTGTAATTAGTTCCCTTGTTTGCCCTGTCTTTGATCTGTACCATAAACTATAAAACAACAAACTACAGGTTTTCTAGTGGGCCAATCAGTAAATCTTAAAGAAATGTTCATCTCCTGGATGCGGATCCAGGATTCGGATCAAAATCAAATGTATCCTAAGCACTGCTTATTTAGGTGGTATTCTGGCGACAACCAACTTTTTCTTGAATATCCGGGCTCTTGATATTCTCTTCATGTTCCTGATTGTCTGGTACTACTGTACTCTAACTATCAGGGAGTCAATACTCATCGTTAATGGTTCAAGAATAAAGGTTCGTTTTTTTACAGTTTAAAGGGACTGTGAGCTTTATGATCAAGACCCGGAATTAATTGACAGATTATCAGGCGATTTTAAATATATATCTCTGGCAATTTTAAATGCTCTATAAAGGCAGACAACGTTTTTGAAATGGCAGAATTAGGGCTAATATGTAATTGTCTTTTCATCAATCATATTTGTAAAACTGGATTGTTTAAAGCTGTCTGATTAATTTTAAATTACCAAGAAGTTACTCTCATTTTTTTAATAAAACAATATTTCAGCCAGCCAACATTTTTTCTTTCTACTTATTTGAAAAATATCATTTAGTTTTCCCAATACATAATTGAATCCCCCCCCTCAAAAAAAAATATTTGGTTTCTCCAAAAGCTCAACTTCTGCGATGAAATTAAAAACATACTACAAATTAAATTCGTCTAAAATTTTCAAGAGAAAATTATTTTTTCTTAATTTGATATTGATTAATTAATAATAATATCATGTTGGTCTGAAAAATAATAGTTTTTACCTCTGAATGGAACTGTAAGCGTAATTATGTGCAAAGATGACGATGCCCGAATGAAAATGGTTCCCTTAAAAGCTTTGCATAATTAAGTATTACATTGATATTCATGTTCATGATTTAAACAGAATTAGACACTTTAAAATTGACAAGTTCTTGCACATTATTGATCAGATCAAGGTTTCAAGGGTATCGTTGTTAGCTGTATTGTTTGCATAGCCATCTTTGAAGCCGGAGGGTCACTTATAATTACGCATACTGTCTCTATATGGTGACAGAATGAATGTTAAATATGTTGAACTGTGAAAGTTACATGTTTAAATAAACCTTTGTTAAAATATAATACGGCTTATCTCGACCGAACTTTATTAAATATTTTAAAATATAATTCAAATATTTCCCAGAAATTTTCTCTTTATAGTTCATTTAATTAATTTTTTTCAGAGGAAGCGTAATGTTTTTACACAGTCGTCGTCGTATTTATCAATACAATACTTAACATTTTTATTTCGACTAATGATAAATATTTTTAAAATACTACATACATACAAACAATACTTTAATCAGTACTTATCTAGCCATAAAGGCTTTTTTAAATGATAGGCCCTACACATAAAAATGACTAAAAATTTTAAATAAAGATAATGAAGATAGGAGGAGAGGGAAAAAGGAAAAAAGTATGGCGAACTATTGATTTTAGTGAGTAAATTGCATGTCACATGTCACACTAAAGACGACTTTTGATTAAAATTTTAATTTCTACAAAGCTTTCAAACAGCATCGATACACATAAACATGGAAACAAAGAGAAGCATTCAATTAACAGATTTTCTTTCTTTACTTGTAATCTTGTGATGTTGGAAATCAAAACTGAAATAGAACAGTCGTCTTCAGTGTATTGAAATAAACGCCGACTACTGTAACAAAAATAATTTATTTCCTACAAAAAAATTGAATGCC
The DNA here is from genome assembly GCF_000591075.1 of Eurytemora carolleeae. Taxonomy (NCBI): domain Eukaryota; kingdom Metazoa; phylum Arthropoda; class Copepoda; order Calanoida; family Temoridae; genus Eurytemora; species Eurytemora carolleeae. The sequence continues at coordinate 102,113 of NW_019396748.1, forward strand.
TCTTATTATCACTTGACGTTTGACCGTAGGTATTGGAAAAATGTCATTCCCTACAGAAGAAATGTCAGAGTGGTGTCACCCATCAAAAATACAGATTAAATGTCATCAAAAAATTAATGAAAGAGGTAAATGAAATTAAATTAAGTTGATTTTGTGAATTAACTTTTTGATTTTTTTATACTTCCGCCATCTTTGAAACGTAAATCAACTTAACTCTAGATATGCTGCATTTGTTTGTACGAAAGTGTACTCCAATTACTGGGAGTAATGTAAACAAAAATCAGTCTGAGCAGTACTAGTTTGCTAATTTCAAATATGTCCATTTCTCTCAAAAACAAAGATATGCTGCCGCTGGTTCTTACTGCATCTTCCATGCTAAACTTTTTATCCAAAAAAAAACAAGTGAACAAGACATATATACATTTAAGATTTAAAATTTGGTGTTAATGATGATCCAAATCTCATTGAGTAAATAAAGTAGGTGTTAGTTCTATAATCCACATTTTTTTGAAGATAAATTTTGGTCTGTGTTAATAAACCCTCTTCAGCTCTTAAGATTTGTTTTTAGTAGTTTCATCTTGAGGTGGAAATGTGGTTAGTGGGACGTCCATAAAACTTTGATTTGATTTGATTTGATTTGATTTGATTTGATTTGATTTGATTTGATTTGATTTGATTTGATTTGATTTGATTTGATTAAGGAAGGGGGATCAACCACCTATTTACCCCCTTATTCGACCCTGCTTGCATCACATCACTTCATCTTAATCTCAGGCTATACATACTGTTTTTTTTTCTAGAGAGTTTCGAGATCAACACATGCTTTTCAATGTATATGTTGCATTCCTTCAGTACCTGCAGTACGTTTATCAGGTACTAGACTTTTAGAGCGCTTCGTGTCCATCCTCTATTTCAACTTCTGTGAGCATCTTCTCTTACAATATAAAACAAGAAAAATAAAATTTTTCGGATTCAATAATATTATTTTGTGGATTTTCTAAATTTTTAAATATTTTGGAGACAAATTTTTATAATTCCATTAGTTTTTAATTAGATTTTGAAAAATCTGTTTTTGGAGGATGAAATAATTTGATTGATCGATTATTAAAAAATTAATTAATTTTTTGAAATAAAGAAAAATGTTATTAACTTCTAATATTTTATTTTTTTCAGAAAGGTTGTCTCTACAGGCTCAGATCTTTAGGGGAGAGAAAGGAAATGGATATTACTATTGATGGATTCCATTCATGGATGTGGAAAGGTAAATAAAAGAAAAACATGAATAAAGCAAGGCACACTTAAAGAAAGAAAATGGATTCCATTCATTAATTTAAAAAGGTAGTTAAACAGAAATGAAATAGATTCCATTCATATACATATATAGGTGAAGATAAGATAGGAAATGGATTACATTTATGAATATATTAAGGTATATAAAAAAAGGAAATGGATTCCATTCATGAAGATATAAAGTTAGAGATAAGAAAGGAAATGAATTTAATTCATGAACATATAAAGGTAGAGATAAGAAAGGAAATGGGTTTCATTTTTGAACGTATAAGGTAAAGGTTAGATAGGAAATGGATTCAATTGATGAACATATAAAGTTAGAGATATGAAAGAAAATGGATTTCTTTCTTGAACGTACAAAGTCAGAGATAAGAAAGGAAATGGATTCAATTCATGAACATATAAAGTGAGAGATAAAGAAAGTAAAAAGATTTCATTCAGGAACATATAAAAGATAAAGAAAGGAAATAATTCCATTCTTAAACATATAAGTTAGAGAAAAGAATAGAAATGGATCCTATTCATGAACATAAAAAGTTAGAGATAAGAAAGGAAATGGATTCAATTCATGAACATAAAAAGTTTGAGATAAGAATAGAAATGGATTCCATGCATGAACATGTAAAAGTGAAGATAAGATAGGAAATAGATTCCATTTATGAACATATAAATTATAAATAAGATAGGAAATGGATTTCATTCATGAACAAATAAAGGTGACGATTAGTTAGGAAATAGATTCAATTCATGAACATGTAAAAGTGAAGATAAGATATGAAATGGATTCCATTAATGAATATGTTAAGCTATATAAAAGAAAAGAAATGGATTCCATTCATGCACATATAAAGTTTGAGATAATAAAGGAAGTGGAATTCATTCATGAACATGTAAAGCTAGAGACGAGAAAGGAAATTTATGAACATATAAAGTTGGAGATAAGAAAGGAAATGGATTTCGTTCTTGAGCGTATAAATGTAGAGATTAGAAAGGAAATAAATTCAATTTATGAACATAAAAAGTTGGAGATAAGAAAGGAAATGGAATTCGTTCATGAACATATAAAGGTAGAGATAAGAAAGGAAATAAATTCCATTTATGAACATATTATTATTATTATTATTATTATGATTTTTATTATTATAATTATGTTAGAGATATGAAAGTAAATGGATTTCATTCTTGACATATAAAGATAGAGAAAAAAAAATTCGATGGCAGGATAAGAAACACAAAGATAAAGAATTGAAACAAAACAATTAAAAAAAGGGAAAAAAGGATGTGAACTAACCAAGGATTTCTAATCACTCCTAGAATTTATTATTTTGTATTTTTGATATATTCTTCTTTTGTTTGAAGGACTTGGATTTCTGATCCCGTTTCTTTATATTGGATACATGACCCAGCTGTACAACTCTTATACACTATATCAGCTCTCTCATCATCAAGAGGCTTGTTGGCAGGTTGGTTACTTCCTCCCCTCCTGCTTCCTCTCCACCCCCTTCCATTCCTCCCTCCTTCCCCTTGCACTTTTCTTTTCCTTAATTAGGTGACTTGTCTGTATTTGTTGGAAAATTAAAGATTTATAAAATTCTAAACTTCTATTCTATAATGAAAATTAATTAAAATGTAAAAACTGTGCAATTTAAATTGTTTTTAATTAAATATTTAGTCAAATATATATCTATCTATCTATCTACAATTAGCTCAAATTTCTTTAAATTTAGTCTAACTTACCTCCCAAGGACATTTCTAATATTGAAATAATCAAAGCATTTGTGAAAATTTCCTTTGCGTTTTGAATAATCAAGCTATAAAGCCTTTTATTTTTGAAATATGAATTTACGAATATATATTAATACACCATGGTCAGCATATATATTAGTACGAAATCGTTGCTAGACATATAAAGAGTAGTCAAAAAGAGTTGTCAGGTAATAAAATTGTATTATATAACTATGCTGACCTCTGAAGCGGAAAAAAATTCTTCATTTTGAAAAGAGCATTGTACTCTCAGGAGTCAGGAGCATCTTACAGTGGTTGTAGTGGTTCATTTTCAATTTAGTTTCAAATTTTTTTTTAAAATCCGGTTCAGAAAGTTTTATTTAAGATTTATTTGATTTGATTTGATTTGATTTGAGGGATGAGATAGGATTCGAAAATTAAGGATATTATTTGTATTATAAAATGGGTAAAAAAATCCTTTAATGATAATGTAGTCGAAGTGCAGTCAGTGAATGATTATTTTGAGTTTAAATTTTATTATAATTGAAAAGAGTTAAATAAGTTTATTTTATTCTTAGGTTCCCGTACTCTCTGCTCTATTTTTTCTACTAGGAGCAGGTTGGATAACATTAATATCGACAAACTCAGAATTATGTATATTATGTGCATTTTTTGGTTTTGAAGGAATCTGAGCAAAAGTTTAAAGGGATAAATTGTGGACTGTTATTTTTATATTTTATTATTATTGTCATTTTTGTATTTCCTGCACCCAAATTATAAAAAAATGTTTTTGTTATTTTTATATTTGATGTTGTTATTGTGGTTGTAGTTATTGTTATTGTTTTAGTTATTTCTGTTGGGTTGTAGTTATTGTTGTTGTGGTTTTAGTTTTTGTTGTTGTGATTTTAGTTATTGTTGTAGTTGATATAATGGATGTTGTTGTGGTTGTAGAATTCGTTTGTGGTTTTTAATAAAATGGATGTTATTGTCGTGTAGTTTTTGTTGTTAGTGGTTAATAAAATGGATGTTGTTGTCGTGTAGTTTTTGTTGTTAGTGGTTAATAAAATGGATGTTGTTGTGTAGTTATTGTTGTTAGTGGTTAATAAAGTGGATGTAGTTATTGTATTTGTCGTTGTTGTTATCTATATTGTGTTAAGGGAATATCATCACCACATCAATGACTCTGCCAGCCAAGTTCTCAGATTCCAAGGCAAGTTTTTATACATTTTAAAAAATTTTATTTTTATTAAAGAAGAGATCTTTTGTTTTCTCTGCTTTTCGTAACCTGATTGATAAATTGATTGATTTTAGATTCTACATTGAGGAAGTTCGTAAATCATAAATCAAAATACTATATTTTTTATGCCTATTTTTATACAAATTATTTTGATTAATAATCTTTTCCTGATATAATTGCTTTTGTTTTAGGAAAAGCTGAAGTACAAGTTTGTTCGGCTGGATAAATACTTTTGGAATCATAGGAAGCGTAGAGTAACTGTCTCACAGGTAGTGTTGTTAATCGGTTTTAAATACGGAAATACGTTAAAAAATGATGGTTTTTGACTATGGGTCATAACGAACCAACATTTTGAACTTTTAAAAAAACAAAAATCAAAACATCGCAACGTTAGTTTTTTTAAACTTCCGGTTTTTAGAGAAAAAAATTCTAATGTTATTTTAAATTTATTTTCAGGACGATAAGTTTATGAATATTGTCTCAAATGTTTGTTTTTATCGAGAGAAATAACCTAAATGTTTTCTGACCTAAGGTTTTTCTGATCTGATCAGACCAAAACATGTATTTTTTTTAAAAAAGGTTGTTAACGATTAATGACGAAGGGTTGTCGTTCAATTAAAAACGACCTAACTCTGTTAACGAAACGACGAACTAAAACTAAAAAACGACTTCTTCGTTTTTTAATAAAAGAAAACGATATTTTTTAAAAAATAACGTCTTTAAAACGACTGTTTCTTTGTCGTTTTTAAGACGAAACGACCGTTTTTCAAGAAAGTAAAAAGGTTTTCACTGTGGCATGGTTGAAGGCAATGCTCAGGATTTTGGATTTTGCAACATTTCGGATTCCTGGATCCGAATCCGCAAAAATATCAACCAAAACCTGCAAAAAAAAACTCATTGTCCTGAAATCACGAATCTGTCAGCTATTAAAAGATTTTTAAAAACTTCATAATCTCTGTATGGTTTATCACGTTTCAACATAATATAAGCGGAAAAAAAGAAAAAATTAACATGCTACATTTGTTCAAAAATTAGTAAATCTTAAAGAAATGTTCATGACCTGGATCCGGATAAAATTTTTTTTTAAATCTGATTCTTATTTCAGTGTCTATGACAAGCTTAGTTTTAAAACATATTTAACAGAATTTTTAAATAAGTCCGTAGTATTGGTGGAGCAAAGAATTAATTATTAAAGCTTAAGGCAGATTCTTATATTAAGGATTTGACCTTTTTTTTTTAACTGCAGAGGAAGAAAAAAATTGAAGGATTGTCTTGGTTAAATTTTTAAATTCCACGAGCAACCCCCCAGTTACTTTATGCAAATACTATTATCTTCATAATATCACAATTTAAAACTATTTATTTAAACATATTTTAGGCAAACCCTAAGTTTTCTCAAAGTGTGGATAGGATACTAAGAAGAGATAAATCAGAATCATTTCATCTCAATCCTATCAATGGTATCCCAGAATCACAGGTCAGACTTAATAAATGTTTTAAAGAGACGGTAACTGTAATTTCTTGTGTCCGATTCACAACTGGGCCTTTTAAACTTCTATTTTAGTAACATATAGGATCATTTTTCTATTGTTTTTCCTCTTTGTCTCTAAAGCATTAATGCATAAGCTTTGTTTATAGAGAACTCACCATTGAAAATAGTAAATGTTTACTAAGTCTAAAAAGGATATCTTCTTTATCCGGCGTCAAACAAATGTTAAAATGTTAAATTGAAATTATGATAACGTTACTTTTTCTTTGAATCATGTTGTTGATATTTTGACGAACACAAAGTAAAAAAAAATGAAAAGGTATGATATATAATATGATTTTCTAAAATATTTAACTAAATCTAATGAGAAAAACTCTAAAATTTCATTCACCTGTAATTGTGAATGGTTCATAAGTATTTTTATAGATTTAAGATGATAGTTTTAATTTATTTGATACTTGTTTGGGAACAAAGCTTTGCCAGGCATCTAAACTTTTGCTAGAGTCGACCTTTTCCACATAGAATTGTTTTGAGTTTTGAACGGATCCCCAAAAACTTTGATTTGATTTGATTTGTTACTAAAGCAAAAATTTTATACATTGATTTTTAATTCGCACTATTAGATCGGAAATGTTAACAAAGTAAAATTAACGTAATCGGTTCAAAATTGAGGCTCCGTCATCAACCACATTTTGTGCATTTTCTAAAATGTTAAAATGGTGGCTTCTATTCCTATTCTGACATTACAGAAATGGCCTAAAAAAATGTTTTATTGTCAAGTTACGAGAGAAATTTGTAAGTTATCGGCCAAAAAATCCATTTAAAAAAACCGTTTCTGTTGCAATTTTCTCCTAAAATGATGCAATTTATTAAAAAATAGTTTTGCATAAAAAGATGCCCTTTAATGTCTCTATAACAATGCAAAAAACTCCAATATCTTTAAAGAACATATGGAGTTATTAACCGTTCAGTGAATTATTCAAGACTTTATTACTTTAATGGGCCAAACAGCAATGTCACTCAAAAACCGAGATTTTACGCGTTGCTAATATTGTTAACTAAAATGTCCAAAGCTCAGTCGTCTTAAAAGATATTCAACATTTGTAATTTACTGTGCAATCTTCACGTCATTGGTATCTTTTTATGAAAACAAGTTTATTAAAAGGTTGCATCATTTGGCAAAGCAAGGGGAGTTGAGGAGAAAATTGCACCAGAAACGGGTTTTAAATGGATATTTTTGGCCAATACCTTACAAATTTCCCTTGTAACGTGTCAAAAAAAGATATTTTCTAGGTCATTTCTGAATCTTATTGAGCCGAGAATGGTTGAAAAAAGGTTAAAAACGGCCAAAAACGGCAGGAAAACAGTAAAATGGCTGGGCCATTTAGGAAAATTATTTCAAAATCGGAAAATTTCGTGTTTGAGCTAGTTTTACCCTAATGCTTCCTAAAAAATGTGTCGCACATCTGGGAAATTTTTTAGGGGCACAGGGGGGGGGGAGTGGCGACAAAACGTTTTACTTTCCGGGAAATTTAATCCGTGTATAAACATAACTTAGCATTGTCGTAGGAGGCTGATTTTTTTTACATGCGAACTTAATGTTATGTATATTACATGAAATTTTTGGTTTTTAAAGGATCTGAGCAAAAGTGTGTGTGCGCGCGCTTGTTTTTAAAAAATACGACTTTTTTGACAGTAAATCAATCTTAACTTCATTAATTACACTTTAACATTTATCCTGACACTCTTGAAACAAATATGCGCTAAAAAATTCACCTCCAAAGGCATAAATGTCCGCGCGCGCGCGCAATAAGAGAAAATATCTTTGAATACTTATCTGCTCAGTTTGACCGTAATTGGAATAAAAGTAGCATGAGATACATCAAATTATAACAAAATTGGGACAAGGAATTCATTTCCAAGGTCAAAATAGACATTGGAGCATTCTGACCGGCACGCTAGTAGCCAACCATTACACTATGATTTTACATGTTGTATGTCGATTAAAGGTAATAGAGCATGAGGAATTCATTTCTGAGGTAAAAAAATGTTTGGAACATTCTGACCGGCGCGCTAGTTGCCGGCAATTACATTATGTGTCATCTTTGCACAGATTTTACATGTTGTATGTCGATTTATAGGTAACTGGGCACGAGGAATTCATTTCTTAGGTCAAAATAAATATTGGAGCATTCTAACCAGCGTGCTAGTAGCCGGCAGTTACATAATGGGTCATCTTCCCACATATTTTACATAGTGTTTGTCGATTTATAAATAATTGGGCAAGAGGATTCCATTTCTTCGGTAAAAACTTTCGTAAGACCACTCTGATCGGCGCGTTAGCAGCCAGCAGTCACCTTCTGGGCCATACTGCCATATGTTTTACTTGCAGTATGTCGATTCTAGGGTACTAGACACAAGGATTCTAGGTAAAAAATAAGTTTAAGGACTCTGATCGGTACGCTTCTGGCCAGAGTGTAATTATGGTGTCAACCTGTAATAGTTTTTCATAGTTTGTTCAGGTTTATATCAGGGTTTAGGTATTAGACGAGAGGAATCCATCTACGTGGAGTAAATCACAAGCAGAGCATTCTGGCCTACCATGTGGTTTATCCTACCAAATTCCATGACATACTACGAAACATCTTGATAGTTTGACCGCTCTCGCTTTTGCTCAAATCCGTTAAATACCAAAATATACATGTAAAATACATAATTTTAAGTTCGTATGCAAAAAACCAGCCTCCTACGACAATGCCAAGTTATGTTTATACACTGTTTAAATTTCCCTGAGAGTAATACGTTTCGTGCCCCCCCCCCCCCCACCCGGAAGAAATATTATGTTAAAATAAATTTGTATGGTTAGGAGGGAGAAGAGACTGCTTCCCAGACCTCTGACGAGCTAGACCTGGAGGTACAGGAGGTTATGGACACCATCAAGGACGGTATCCTTGAGGATGAAGATGATAACGAGGTTACTCCGGCTCATCAGGAGCAACCAATCAATCAATCAACTGATAAACCTCATCCTGACAAGAAATATGATTAAGGAAATTAAAGACATAGTTTGAATTTCCCAGGTCCAATAATGGCTGACAATGGTACCCTTTAAAGGGAGTGACCGGCTAGACATGGTAGTTAAGCTGAAAGTGCAGTTGTGTAAAGAAATTCTCTACAATACTGCGCTCTCACCTCAACTATGTCTAGCCGGTCACTCCCTTTAAACCTTTTGAGCATCGATGACACAGAATTCCTTATTATTAAAGCTGAATATTTGATTCTCAAGATGACTCTAGTGTACACTCAAGTTTAGAAACACTCAATTTATTTTCAGCAGTAAAAATAAGAAATTCTCCGTTATGCATGATCAGACAAAGGTTTAAAAGTACTTTACCGTTGTGAATCGGACATCTAGAAACGGAGTGGCATTTGAAATTACAGTCGTTTCGTTTCAAGATCTTGGTTCAGGGTTTATTTTTCAATTGTATTAAAAAACGAGCAAAATGAAATGTAAATGTTTCTTTCTCCTACTTTTTGATCAAATGAAAACAAAAATAGTTTTAATGTTTTTTTTTGCTCAACATTTTATGTTTGAGAAGTGAAGTCATATAAACCTAACATTAGTACCCTTCATCATTAAATAGGATCAAAGGATACTGTTGTGAATCAATAACGGTTTTATTTTAACAATATGTCACCTCTAAACACATTGAGACGACATTTAAAATCAAAATTACACAATTTTCTTTTTTATTTTACAGATGTTACCTTGAAGTTAAAAATGTAATTATCTTCTCTGTAACACAATTAAAAAACATAATTGCTATATATTTTACGCAAAATTTCCACGGGTTTGATGATATTTAAAACAATACATATTTAAATATTGAAGGCCTTGATTGAAAGGAAATCTTGATCTCGAAATATTTTTCTCGAAAAGTTTTGCCATTTTTTGTACATATATAGTTAGCCGTTTTTGACCATTTCAGAAAAAATTTTGTTTCTTAGTTTTATAAATTCATATGTTTTGATACAACAAATATTGGGTTATTGATCCTTTTCGAAATTTTGATAAATCGTGATCACATCGTAACCAATTCTAGTGATGTCTTGAGTCGTGCTAACAATACTATTTTAACGTTAATTATCATCGTAAGTTATATTTGTAGAAATTGTAACATTTTTATATTTTTGTATCCCTCCCCCTCCCCCTCCACCTCATTTGAAAATTTTGATTTTCTATGATAAAGAATAAATGTAAATGTAATCTTCGATGTTAATTTATTTGTCTGTATAATAAAGGCTAATGAAAGTGCTTTTTACTTTCAGATTAAGAAAGTTTTTAGCCACTGGGTTACCCACAAACAATGAGAATTCTGATACAACTGTTAGTATCCAGGTTTTTTTCCCCCGGCCCTATGATGATTTCTTTAGAATTGTGACTTTTAAATGACCAAACACCCCCCACTCCAGGAAAATTCTGAAAGCCGCCCCTGTCTGCTACAAGAAAAATGGAGCAAATTTTTGATATTAAGAACTAGAAGAACGACTATATCTTCCACACCATAGATCAGATAAAGGTTTATAGTTTACCGTTGTGAATCGGCAAGCCCCTATATAAGTGGAAGGCCACTTGAAATAACGACGACAACTGTTCCTATTTACATTATTCTGCCTGTCTGGTAAAAATGTCAAATGTGATTTTGATTAGGGGGGGGGGACATCTACAAATTAAAGGATGATAAAGGCGATTGAGAGTGCTTCTTACTTTTAGATTAAGAGAGTTTTTAGCTACTAGGCTACCCACAAACGATGAGAAATCTGATATGACTGTTAGTATCCAGGTTTTTTTTCCGTTGGGGTTCATAAAGAATGACATTCTCGGGATCGGAAGATAAATTAGATTATCAGAGCCTGAGCTGAAAACTTTAGAATGTGATATCCTTAATCCCGATCTGTTGACTTTTCTGGAGATTAAATTCACGAGGAAAACAAGCAATATTTAATCTGGATATTAAGAAAAAGTTTGGATTATGCATTAATCCTGATATCCACCATTCTAAAGTTTTCAGCTCAGATCTATTAATTTTAGGAGTTCCAAGTCTCATCCTTTATGGGTATCCCAGTATATTTACGTTTGATACTAACTATTAAAAAACAGGAAACAAAAATTTTAATATAATTATATTTTACTAATCAAATAATATATATATTTGTTTTTTTTTATCTTATTTAAAAGAACAGTAAACTCGTAAATTTTTCATATTAATAACGAATGCTTAGACTAAATTCTAATTTTGACGTTTTTTGATACAATCAAACAGACTGACAAGCTAAATATATATATACTAGGCTTTTAGGGTGCTCCGCGCCCATCTTCTATTTTAACTTTTTATTGTACAAAACATTAAAAAAAATTGCACATTATTTCAAAATTTTACTAAAATTAAACGCTTTTGGATACAACTTTTTGTAATTCTTAGCATCCACCAACCTTCCTCGGGGTCATGCGAGGTCCAACACAAAATTTGAACTCTATCGGTTCAGCCGTTTTGACGTTTATTGGATACAAACAGACAGACAGACAAGCAAAGTATAAATATATAGATATATAAATAGCGAGGACACTAACCCTAGTTGTGTTCTGCTGTAAGCATATAAATAGGAGGAACCTGATTCCATTATTTATTTGTATCTTTGTAATACCCAATATTTATGTTATGGAAGGAAATGGGGAAGTCAGGGCCAAGGAATATCTATTCAAGGATTCTTCACGACAAAACAATGTATTTTATATGATTTACGAAGATTGTAAGGAGATTTTCGTTTGGTTCGTTTCCTGTTCTTCACTAAAATTTCTTCTAAAAGGGCTGTTAACGTAATTTTATTTGACCCTCGGTTCAAAGATGCCAATACCCGACTCACAACGGCGTTATCTAATCAATTATGAATTAGATATCAATGTTTATAATCTTGAAAACTGATTTTTTCAATTGTGTGTCGATTTTCTTCAGAATTGACTCGCGCATTTCTACTGCAGAAAACAAAGGAAATGTCAGAAAACTACAAGAAGTTCCGAATTATTGATCAAATAGGTTTAAGGGTTGTAAATCTGGCGTTGCTGGCACTCCACGAAGGGTCACTTGAAATGACAGTGGCAAAAATTTTATAATTCTCAAATGAAAACTGAAAAAATCTGCAAAACCTGTCACGTAATAGCTTTTGCATAAATAGTTTGCGAAACTTAAGGGAAATCTTTGTATTTTATTGGAGCTTCCTGGTCTTGATATTCCTTGGTCCGTACTGTATCTGAGAATGTATTGTGGTATTGTGTATACCGAATTTATTGTTAGTACATCGCTGAAAGGTCAGAAGTCCAATGAATCCAGTATCCAGTATCCAGTATCTAGTATCTAGTATCCAGTATCCAGTATCTAGTATCCAGTATCCAGTATCTAGTATCCAGTATCCAGTATCTAGTATCCAGTATCTAGTATCCAGTATCCAGTATCTAGTATCCAGTATCTAGTATGCAGTATCCAGTATCTAGTATCTAGTATCCAGTATCCAGTATCTAGTATCCAGTATCTAGTATGCAGTATCCAGTATCCAGTATGCAGTACCCAGTATCCTTGTTTAGTTGGCCAAATCCAAAAACGCACCTAACCATCCGATTTAAATGTTGATACAATGGACTGTAAATGTAAAATTAATCCTGAAAAAAAACAGCTAAGATATGTTTTTACTTATTCGTTTAATAATTAAAAAGAATTACTTTGATTTTGTATTTTGATGAACGATCGTTATTCGTTAACATTTAAGTTTCCAAAAAAAAAGTAATTGGGCCTGATTGGTTGAGCAGAGTTTGACATTTATCATGAATACAGACTAACAAGAAAAATATCTACAGTTAAACCCTAAATAAGCCATTCATCGAAAAAATATATCGAATGTCGTCTTGACAATTTTTCAATGGGTTTTATACTATTTTACGTTAATCTTAATATTTGCGAAAATAAATAAATAGCCATGAATATGCGGGAACAGTTTTAAAGAGCTCCATATAATCATTTAATTAAAAAACTAATATGCAACATTCCATTATCAGAAAGTGCAGAATACGACTTATTTAGGGTTTAACTATGAACAAATATTGAGATTTACACAACGTGATTTGAACACGTTAGTCGGGTTTTAATATTCAAAAATATTCCAGGAAAACATCCGCCGTAATTTTATTATTCATCTCTTACAGAAAATATTTCAAAGAAAATCCTAAATAAAGATTAATAGAGCCATAACTAAGGGGGGGGGGGACACGTGCACCTCTCCTCTAAGATCAATTTTCATTTTGGAGCCTATCTGATTCACAACGGTACCCTCACAACCTTTGTAATACGAAAAACTAATGGCTCATTTGAATACAAGCCCAAGTTCTAGGAAGCTAGATCAGGCTGTGTACAGTTGACATACAGCCTGTAGACGGTAAAACAAGACAGTACATGGCACAGCTTCTAGGCAGCTAGATCAGGCTGTGTACAGCTTACATACAGCCTGTAGACGGTAAAACAGGACAGTACATGGGCCAGCTTCTAGGCAGCTACAGGGTGTCCCAAAAAACATGGGAATTCAGTGACGAAATTGATATCGTCTTTGTTATGAATTAGCACTGTAATACCTAATTTCAAAAGCCAAAATATTATTATGTCTGCTAGAGTTTATTTTATGAAAAGGGTAAAAGACTGCAAAGATGTGTCTATAATGTCTCCGCAAGATGAACAGTGAAGACGGACAAGTTTACTCTGTTTGTATACTGCAATTTTCTTGTTTTACTAAGTACAACCGTATGCAGTCAAAACATAAACAAACAAAATGTGAACATAGCAGACGAAACTCTTACAGATTACAGCTTTCTCTGTAGGTATCACTATACTAAATCAAAGAATTATTTGAAAAGACGATATCGAATTCGTCACTGAATTCCCATGTTTTTTGGGACACCCTGTAGATCATGCTGTGAACAGCTTACATACACAGCCTGTAGACGGTAAAACAGTACACTAAATGGGCCAAATGAATGCACTCCTTGTGAATTGAACAAGAATTAATGAGATATCCTTATTTCTAAGCTCAAAATTGATTATTGTCGATTGTGATTTTACTGTTGTTTACATAAAGGAAATTTTCACAACTTAACAGTTTGAAGCAAGAAAAACGACGATATCTGCCACATTATTGATCAAATGAAGCGAGAAGGAGTACGGTTGTGATTATTATTGGAACTTATATCGTGTCAGTTTATTTATACACAAATTCGAATGTTCTTTTTTTTCGTTTTTTTTTATAAAAGAACCATTCCGTTTCTTTTACAAAGGCGTATTTTTGACAGAAAAAATAAATAATCCAAAATCTATTTTGCTTATTAAATACCTGACGACCAAAGTTGTAATAAAATAGTAAAGTCAAGCTTATTTTTGTTAAGAAATGTTGGGAACGGTTTTTCGACTTCTGTTCGGTATAATCTGAGAAAAAATGTACATTCCGTTTATAATACTGTTTCATTTGGCATGCAACTGAATCTCACTTCTTCGCGCCCATCTTCTATTTCAACTGTTAATTGTGGCTTTATCTGTGAATATACTTCTCTTTGAACAATATAAAACAAAAACAAAATAGTTAGCGGATTTTATAATATTTTTTTCGCGCATTTTTAAAGGTTTACCAAAATCAAAAACGATTGGACATAATTTTTTGTAATTTTGAGCATCCATTAACCTTCTCTGGGGTCATGTGAGGTCAGACACAAAATTTGGGCATGATCGGTTCAGCAGTTTTGACGTTTTTTGGACAAAAGCAAATTATCTTTATCTATTTATATTATACTAGAAATTCAAGGCGCTTCGCGCCCTTCTTTCTAGGCTTTTAGGGCGCTTCGCGCCCATCTTCTATTTAAATTGTGAACATGTTCTTTTTGTTTACATTTCAAAACAAAAATGAAAAAAATTTTGCGAATTTTTAAAAAAAAATTCGCGGATTTTCAAAAATTTAATTTTTTTACAAAATTAAAAACCTCTAAAACACAAATTTTTAAAATTTCAATCATTCATAAACCTTCCCTAGGGTCCCTAGATGTCCCAAAAAAAATTTGGGCCCGATCGGTTCAGCCGTTTTGACGTTTATTGGATACAAACAGACAAACAAACAAACAGACAAGCCAAATTTATATATTATATATACTTGTTTGTCATGGTGTTTGTTTGTATCCAGTAAACGTCAAAACATATCAACCGACCGGGACCAAATTTTGTGTGGGACCTCGCATGACCCCAGGAAAGGTTTATGAATGCTTAGAATTTCAAAATAATTGTCACCAAAAAATAGTATTTTCGTAAAATTTCGAGAGTCCAAAAAAACAAATTGGAAATCAGCTTAATCTTTTATTATTGCTGTTTAATCGAAGAGTAAATGCTAGAAGATTGAGAATCAACTAAAAGTTAAAACAAGAATATGAACGCGAAGTGCCCTGATAGCCTCGTATATATTATATATGATTGTTCATGGTAAAACCAGCATATTTCAGAAAAATTTGAATCATTTGAAATTTAGGTGATTTATTGTATACAATGTACATACAGCGTATCCCATGAAACAAGACATTAGCAAGAGGATTTTAAGGTCGTCTTTGATTTTTGAAATAATTTGCGGCATTTATTCGTAAACCTAATTTTAGAAATAAAATTCTCAAGTTAATAATCAAGAACTATAACTCACAGTCTGGCGTCTCCAAAATGTGGTCTGCCTATTTTGTGCTTTCAAAATCACCGGAGATATGAAGAATTTTGTTCAGATTTGACAATTTTGGTTTTTTCTAATTAAATTGAAATCTGAACGAAAAAATAAAGCCACACCGGCAATATTGAGAGCACCGAAAACGCTGACAATATTTTCGAAACGCCAGGACTAGGAGAAGTTTGCGGTTAATGTTTCAAAAATCACACACTTGAAAGTAGGTTGACCACTGAATGTCACAAACAGATTAAAATTTTAATGACAACTTAAAAGTTTAAAGTCGTCTTGATACTGTCATATTTCGGGGGACACTCTGTACATATTTCAAAATATTTTTAAAAAAGCTATAAACCGAAGAGACCCTAGGAAAACATCTATAATTAAAAAGAAAGATTTGAAAAACGGTTTTTAGGATGAAATTTAATGCTTCTGAAAAATTAATTTTCTCGGAATACTATAATAAACTTTTTTCTACATTTTTTTAATTCTGAGATAAAATAATTTTTACGTTAAATAAGTCTAAAAATTGATGTTTTCAATCTTTAAACTTTAATCATGGTTAACCTTTTAATACAGTATTCAATCCCACCTAAAATCCCTCACCAAACATTAGAATACAAAACATCCCTCACCAAACATTAGAATACAAAACATCCCTCACCAAACATTAGAATACAAAACATCCCTCACCAAACATCAGAATACAAAACATTCCTCACCAAACATCAGAATACAAAACATCCCTCACCAAACATTAGAATACAAAACATCCCTCACCAAACAGTAGAATACAAAACATCCCTCACCAAACAGTAGAATACAAAACATCCCTCACCAAACATTAGAATACAAAACATCCCAAACCAAACAGTAGAATACAAAACATCATTCACCAAACAGTAGAATACAAAACATCCTTCACCAAACAGTAAAATACAAAACATCCCTCACCAAACAGTAGAATACAAAACATCCCTCACCAAACATTAGAATACAAAACATCCCTCACCAAACAGTAGAATACAAAACATCCCTCACCAAACAGTAGAATACAAAACATCCCTCACCAAACATTAGAATACAAAACATCCCTCACCAAACATTAGAATACAAAACATCCTTCACCAAACAGTAAAATACAAAACATCCCTCACCAAACAGTAGAATACAAAACATCCTTCACCAAACAGTAGAATACAAAACATCCCTCACCAAACAGTAGAATACAAAACATCCCTCACCAAACAGTAGAATACAAAACATCCTTCACCAAACAGTAGAATACAAAACATCCTTCACCAAACATTAGAATACAAAACATCCTTCACCAAACAGTAGAATACAAAACATCCTTTACCAAACAGTAGAATACAAAATATCCGTACAGTTGAGCCCATTGAGCTAGAGTAACCAACCTTATTATACAACCTTGCTTTTATCCAAACATTAGAATTCGGATCATCCCTAGCCTAACTCTGTGAAGCAAATACAGTAAACCATTTTTATCTCCTTTCTATATTTATCTGTGTAAATCTGAGGATAAATTGTTAAATATATTGTCCAAATCCTCCAACCCAAGGAATATACAAAGAAACTCACAGAAAATAAAACCTGCTGTTTCTGGAAGTAAGTTTAACATAAGTTTACATTCCCCGAAAAACTTCAGAATACAATATTTTTCGGAAGTTACTTTTATATTTCTTCATTCAAACGTAAGGTTTAAATGAGAGTTATTATTTTATTCAATTAGTTGCGGTTTCTCCAAAACATAGAGTTTTAAATATGGCTTCATGTCAGCAAAAAAGTTTGGGGGCTTAAACTCCACTTATGGGATCTAAGCTGCCCCTTTTCCAAGAGGGGGGTGATGCTCAGACCCATTTACCCCACACTATTTATGCACCCCTGATTGGTTAATGGTTATATCTTTCTGTTTATCTATCTGTCAATCTGTTGATCTATGTGTCCGGTCATTAATCTAACTATATATTTACATCTAGTTGGGTTTCTTTATGCATTAGTATTATTTTATGGTTGTATGGTTGTACATGGTTGTATGGTTGTATGGTTGTACATATATGGTTGTATGGTTGTAATATTTTATGTTTGTTAGTTGTACATGGTTGAATGGTTGTATTATTTTATGGTTGTATGGTTGTACATGGTTGTATGTTTAAAATTCAGTGATGGTGATGGACCAAACCTCTATAGAGTAAAAAAGTAGATGTTAGTTCCACATTTATTGAAAATATATTTCGGTCTGGGTTGACCCTCGTCAGTTCTAACGATATAATAACCATCAAAATCGATAAAAAAATAAAAAAAATGTAAAAATCACAAGAATATAAACAAACAAAAAGATTATTCAAAATAAAAATTTGGGCTGTCAAATGGACATAAGGGAAAAGAACTCAGATTTGAGATGGAGTTGTTCATATATGGTTGTATGGTTGTATGGTTGTACATGGTTGTATGGTTGTACATATATGGTTGTATGGTTGTATTATTTTATTGTTTTATGGTTGTACATATATATGGTTGTGTGGTTGTATTATTTTATGGTTTTATGGTTGTACATATATGGTTGTATGGTTGTATTATTTTATGGTTGTATGGTTGTACATATATATGGTTTTATGGTTGTACATATATGGTTGTATGGTTGTATTATTTTATTGCTGTATGGTTGTACATATATGGTTGTGTGGTTGTATTATTTTATGGTTTTATGGTTGTACATATATATGGTTGTATGGTTGTACATATATGGTTGTATGGTTGAATTATTTTATTGTTGTATGGTTGTACATATATGGTTGTTTGGTTGTATTATTTTACGGTTCATGGTTGTACATATATAGTTGTATGCTTGTATTATTTTATGGTTGTATGGTTGCACACGGTTGTATGGTTGTACATATATGGTTGTATGGTTGTATTATTTTATGGCTGTATGGTTGTACATGGTTGTATGGTTTTATTATTTTATGGTTGTATGGTTGTGCATGGTTGTATGGTTGTATGGTTGTATGATTTTATGGTTGCATGGTTGTACATGGTTGTATGGTTGTATTATTTTATGGTTGTATGGTTTTACATATATGGTTGTATGGTTGTATGATTTCATGGTTGTACATGGTTGTATGGTTGTTCATATATCGTTGTGTGGTTGTATTATTTTATAGATTTATGGTTGTACATGGTTGAAAGTTCTATGGTTCTATGGATTTATGGTTCTATGGTTATATGGTTCTATGGTTATATGGTTCTATTGTTCTATGGTTCTATGATTGTGTGGTTGAATAGTTGCAAATGGTTGTATAGTTGTATGGTTGTATGGTTGAATGATTGTATGGTTGTATAGTTGTATGGTGTATGGTTGTATGTTTTTATAGTTGTAAAGTTGTATAATTGTACGGTTGTATTGTTGTATAGTTGCATGGTTGTATAGTTGTATAGTAGTATATTTGTATGATTGTATGGGTTAATGGTTGTATAGTTGTATGGTTTTCGTAGTTGTAAAGTTGTATAATTTTATGGTTGTATTGTTGTATAGTTGTATGATTGTGTGGTTGTATAATTGTATGGTTGTATAGTTGTATGATTGGGTGGTTGTATGGTTGTATGTTTGTATGGTTGTATTGTTGTATGGTTGTATAGTTGTATAGTTGTATAGTTGTACAGTTGTATAGTTTTAAGGTTGTATAGTTGTATATTTGTATATTTGTATGGTTGTATAGCTGCATGATTGTATGGTTGCATAGTTTTATGATTGTGTGGTTGGGTGGTTGTATGGTTGTATAGTTCTATAGTTGTATGGTTGTATAGTTGTATGGTTGTATAGTTGTATGGTTGTATCATTGTATGAATGTATAGTTTTATAGTTGTATAGTCTGTATAACTATCTATCTTTCTGTTTGTCTGTATATCTGTAAAACTATCTATCTATCTGTTTGTCTGTATATCTGTTTAACTATCTATCTTTCTGTTTGTCTGTATTTCTGTATAACTATCTATCTTTCTGTGTGTCTGTATATCTGTTTAACTATCTATCTTTCTGTTTGTCTGTATTTCTGTATAACTATCTATCATTCTGTTGTTTGTCTGGATATCTGTATAACTATCTATCTTTCTGTTTGTCTGTATATTTGTATAACTATCTATCTTTCTGTAATTGTCGGTATATCTGTATAACTATCTATCTTTCTGTTTGTCCGAATATCTGTTTAACTATCTATCTTTCTGTTTGTCCGTATATCTGTATAATCTATACATCTGGTTGTCTGAATACCTACAAGGGCGTATACAGAAATAAAACTAGGGGGGGGGCAAGATTTGTGCGAAGCTCAAAATTTTTGGCTTCATCGAAAGACCAATAGACCAATTACCTTACAAGTACTACTTTATCTCTCCTTCAAACTAGCAGAATAAAACAGTAAATATATTTTTTACAAACTCTTCACTATTCAGTTTCAGATTTGAAAAATGTGTTACCTTTGAGTCCGGGGGGGGGGCTACGCCCCCTTTTACAGGTCTAGTTTGAGGCACTTCCCCCCTGTATACGCCCTTGACTATCTATCTATCTATTTGTCTGCATATCTGTATAACTATCTATCTATCTGTTTGTCTGTATACCTATATAACTATCTGCCTCTCTGTTTGTCTGTATAGACTGTATATCTGTATAATGTATAATCATTTGTATCTGTTTATCTGTATAACTATCTGTCTGATTATATATATATTTGTATAACTATCTGTCTGATTGTATATATATTTGTATAAATATATTTGTATAACTATCTGTCTGATTGTCTGTATATTTGTATAACTATCTGTCTGATTGTATGTTTATCTGTATAACTATCTGTCTGATTGTATGTATATCTGTATAACTATCTGCCTGTTTGTATGTATATTTGTATAACTATCTATCTGTTTGTAAGTATATTTGTATAACTATCTGTCTGATTGTATATATATTTGTATAACTATCTGTCTGTTTGTATGTATATTTGTATAACTATCTGTCTGTTTGTAAGTATATTTGTATAACTGTCTGTCTGATTGTATATATATTTGTATAACTATCTGTCTGATTGTATATATATTTGTATAACTATCTGTCTGATTGTATGTATATTTGTATAACTAAACTATCTGTCTGATTGTATATATATTTGTAAAACTATCTGTCTGATTGTATGTATATTGTATAACTATCTGTCTGATTGTAAGTATATTTGTATAACTATCTGTCTGTTTATATATATATTTGTATAACTATCTGTATGTTTGTATATATATTTGTATAACTATCTGTCTGATTGTCTGCCAATTTGTCTATGTGTTGAATAGTTAAGGTTTACAAGGTAGACAATGGTTAACTTACAGATCGTGATGTCAGGCTGAGAAGGAGGAAATATTTACATTCAACCCTTACAGGGTGTTCCAGAATATAGGTTAGAAGCATGAAACATATACATATACAGGGTGTTCCAGAATATAGATTAGAAGCATGAAATATATACATATACAGTGTTCCAGAATATAGGTTAGAACCATGAAACATATACATATACAAGGTGTTCCAGAATATAGGTTAAAAGTATGAAACATATACATATACAGGGTGTTTCAGAATATAGGTTAGAACCATGAAACATATATATATACAGGGTGTTCCAGAATATAGGTTAGAAGTATGAAACATATACATATACAGGGTGTTCCAGAATATAGGTTAGAAGCATGAAACATATACATATACAGTGTTCCAGAATATAGGTTAGAACCATGAAACATATATATATACAGGGTGTTCCAGAATATAGGTTAGAAATATGAAACATATACATATACAGGGTGTTCCAGAATATAGGTTTTTAGTGAAAGATATAATTGACAATTTAGTTTTTTATATGCTGAGTTCATAAACCAGATTTCAAATTTTTTTTATTCAATTATGCATATCTTGCAAAAAACTCAATGCAGTAATATGTAATAACTTTTCAATTCACAAATTGCATAAGAAGAAATAAAAAAATCAATAATTAAAAAAATATTTAATTTATTGCATCATGGAAGCAGAATCATTGGAAAGTTGACATAATGTGTAATTGATGGCCACGTTGATTCAACGGTTTTGTCAATATTCCAGAAAGCTGTGACTTTCGATCACAATTTGACCCATTAAACATAATTTGTTAGCCTTTTAATAAAATACTTTTTTGTTGGCTTATACATTTTGAATGAAAATATATAAAATAAACAAATCCGTAAAGTAAATGATTATTGAATATAAGACCAAAACTCGTTTGATTTCAAATAGAAGAAACCGAATGCTCCTCACTCCATGGTTAGTCCTGTGTGTGGCTTTTCTCCCCCACAGAATATTGAGTGCCTGACGTAATTTTGTTAAATGCATTTTTTACACCCCTCTGTTCAAAATCCTACACATTTTTTTCAGCAAAAAACATGTGAATTTACTTTGTAAATTCACTATTGGTCCTCGGGTGGAAACTTTTGTTTAAAATAGCGCTAAGCTTCAACGGTTGTAAACATTCACAATGTAAACTTTCAATTCATTGAGACAGTAAACTTTCACATTGTTTCCTCTTATTGAGACAGTAAACTTTCACATTGGTTCCTCTCATTAAGACCGTAAACTTTAACATTGTTTCCTCTCATTGGGACAGTTAACTTTCACATTGTTTCCTCTCTTTTGGACAGTAAACTTTCACATTGTTTCCTCTCAATGAGACAGTAAACTTTCACATTGTTACCTCTCATTGAGACAGTAAACTTTCACATTGTTACCTTTCATTGAGACAGTAAACTTTCACATTGTTACCTCTCATTGAGACAGTAAACTTTCACATTGTTTCCTTTCATTGAGACAGTAAACTTTCACATTGTTACCTTTCAATGAGAGTGTAAACTTTCACATTGTTTCCTCTCATTGAGACAGTAAACTTTCACATTGTTTACTCTCAATGAGACAGTAAACTTTCACATTGTTTCCTTTCATTTGAGACAGTAAACTTTCACATTGTTACCTTTCAATGAGAGTGTAAACTTTCACATTGTTTCCTCTCATTGAGACAGTAAAATTTCACATTGTTACCTCTCAATGAGACAGTAAACTTTCACATTGTTTCCTCTTATTGAGACAGTAAACTTTCACATTGTTACCTCTCATTGAGACAGTAAACTTTCACATTGTTTACTCTCAATGAGACACTAAACTTTCACATTGTTACCTCTCATTGAGACAGTAAAATTTAACATTGTTTCCTCTCATTGAGACAGTAAACTTTCACATTGTTACCTCTCATTGAGACAGTAAACTTTCACATTGTTTCCTCTTATTGAGACAGTAAACTTTCACATTGTTTCCTTTCATTGGGACAGTAAACTTTCACATTGTTTCCTCTTATTGAGACAGTAAACTTTCACATTGTTTCCTCTTATTGAGACAATAAACTTTCACATTGTTTCCTTTCATTGAGACAGTAAACTTTCACATTGTTTCCTCTCATTGAGACAGTAAACTTTCACATTGTTACCTCTCAATGAGACAGTAAACTTTCACATTGTTTCCTCTTATTGAGACAGTAAACTTTCACATTGTTTCTTCTCATTAAGACAGTAAACTTTCACATTGTTTCCTTTCATTGAGACAGTAAACTTTCACATTGTTTACTCTCATTGAGACAGTAAACTTTCACATTGTTTCCTTTCATTGAGACCGTAAACTTTCACATTGTTTCGTCTCATTGAGACCGTAAACTTTCACATTGTTTCGTCTGATTGAGACAGTAAAGCAAAAACCTACTGTTCGTCAGTAAAAACTGAGACTGTACATTTAAACGATTTTTGAATTAAATGAATAGATATATGAAAAAATCATTGAAATATTAATAAAAATGTAAATGAAAGGTAAAAAACAATCAAGTTTTAAATTCGCAAATTTTCCCTTTTTTAAGCAATATAGTTTTTTTGCAGTAAAATATCAGATAAATCTGTTAAAGCGTTTAGAAATGGTTTTAATAAAAGTTCAATGAATTTCTTTCAATAATCACTTTAAAAATTTATCTTTATTGTTATTGATATTTTTATTAATATTATAAAACTTTATCATTCTGCCCATCTTCTATTTCAATTGTAAACATTTTCTATTTGTATACATTGTAAGACAAAATCTTTCTAAAAAAAATTCGCGTATTTAAAAAAAGTTTCGTGGATTTTCTAAATTTTCAAAAATCGAATTTTGATAGAGGCAAATTTTTGAAAATATCATCATCCAAAAACTTTCACTAGGGTCATGCGAGGTCCCACAAAAAGTCTGAGCCTGGTCAGTTCAGCCGTTTCGACGTTTATTGGATACAAACAGACAGACAGACAAGCAAGGTATATATAGATACTAGGCTTTAAGAGCGTTTCGCGCACATCTTCTATTTCATTTGTAAACATTTGGGCCCGATCGATTCAGCCGTTTTGACGTTAATTGGATACAAACAAACAAACAGATAGACAAGCAAAGGATATATATAAATTATTAGTATTATTATTATTGCAGGTAACATTATTATCTATACAACTAGATAAAGGGCCCGGCGTTGCCCGTGAAATTTTTTCTAATCGAATTTTGAAAGAAAACAAATTTAATTTTTGAAAAAAAAAATCGAACTTTGGAAAAAATATTTGGAATTTTGAAGAAAAAAAATTCGAATTTATTTTACCTTTGTTACCGCCAGGGTACCCGTGTGTTCCCTGAAAAATGTCAGCCCGGCTATAGGGAACATATATACGAATGGTAATTTGTGTTATTATACAAATTCATAAATATAGAATAGAGATGAAAAATACTAAATATATGATGATTTACTAGAATATTACTACAATATATTCATGAATATGTATATATATGGATATACTTTTATTTTATATATTTGTATTTATTGCCAAAAAGCTGGACTGATTGGGCTGAAATTTTTTGTGGACACCCATGGGTGGTCGGGGGTGATATCGGCATCGACATTTTTTTTCAATTTTTTTTCAATTTTTTTTTCTTCATTTTTTTCACGGGCAACGCCGGGCCCTTCAGCTAGTATTTTATATATTTATATGTACATATATTTTATCAATATATATATTAAATGTGTTTATTATACTATATACATGTTTGTATATATCAACATATCAGCATAAAAGAAGAATACTTGTTGGATGAACCATGGCGGGTGCAGCCTCAAGGGCCCTGGACCAGCTTCTACAACCCTGGATCAGACGAACTGGGCCCTGAAAAAACCCCGGATCAACTTGGAAATATTTGAAAAAGGTCCCTGGACCACCGCAGAATCTTTAATAAAAATATAAAAATATGAGTATGAACTTGGGTCCTGGATGGACCATGAATAGTGTTTGCAGCACTAGAATCGTATGGCAACTAAATCAAAGGAGACAGAAACCATTCTAGAGTCTCTACACCTAGTTAAAAAAAATTGATATTTTTACAAAAGACAAAAACGCCTGTAATTTATGATGTATTCAAAACAATAAATGATTTTATATAGAAATAGAAGTTATTGTTGTCTATTTTTTAAATAGACAGCTTTAAAGCACCAAACAAAATTTGGATTTATTGAAGTACCTCAGACTCTTATTTTGTACTTAGAGGCATATCCAGCACCGTTTATACCTGAGAAGAAGGAGATGATTCCTTTGGTCCTGTTTTTTCTCACAGAACATGGACAATTGGTGCATGTACATTTGAATGTCTGAGCTTGGCCAACCTTTGTGGTCATAATTAGGACTGTACCGCCAATTTACAATTACTGAAGCATGAAAAGTTGTGAAAACTTCCTGAGATTATTCAGGCAACTGGGACTTTAATCCATCTTTTTAGTTTAACTAGGCTTAGCCCCCATAGCCCCCCCCCAGTTATCACTGTTTACAGTGCACACAGTGTAAAGTGTAACAGTAACCACAATCGTGATACGTTTGCATATTTATTGTTACCGGTTCTACGGTACACGATTGCAGAATAGATCTTCCTTCCTAAAGCAGAATCAACATAACGAGCTCAATTTAAAAACCACTTTGAACTCACCTTCAGGACCCAGGATTGTTTAAGTTTTATACTGACAGAACATAATCGTTAACTCCAGGATTCTTAATATATTCTATCACAGATATCAAATTCACGTAGAGAGGGGGGTGGGAGGAGAATACGTAAAGAAAAGAGAAGAATGGAAAAAACATTATATAGACTAAGGATGAATATGAGTAAGAAAAGTAAGAAGTATAGAGATGAAGAAAAGAAATTGAAAGATAATTATCAAAAAAAGATGTAATTTGCTTTTAGGTTTTTAACTTCATTATTTTGTCAGTAAATTGCAATATGTATTAAACAGATTGAGCATGATTATAACAATAAAACATATCCTTTCGTACATATTAAATAATTTTGGTAGTAGATAATGCACACTTGCCTCAAACTCTAGTCTTTGCAATCTGATGATACACACCTTTGGCATTTGATATTTCAAGCTTTAACTCATATCTTAGTTTAATTTAATATTTATAACTTTTATTATCAAAATTTTTAAGTAAACCTTTGATATTTCCAGCTTTAACTCTCATATCGTAGGTTTGAGATATACCTTTGGTATTTAAAGCTTTAACTCTATATCATAGGTTTAATGTAGACTTTGATATTTCAAACTTTTATTCTTTCATCATAATTTTATTACAAAACTTTGATATTTTAAGCTTTAATTCTCATATCATAGTTTTAATGTAAACCTTTGGTATTCTAAGCTTTGACTCCTATAATAGTTTAAATGAAAACCATTGATATTTCAAACTTGAAATTTTACATCAAATAGTTTAAATATAAACCTTTCATATTTTAACCTTTAACTCATATTGTAATAAATATCGGGTAACACTATATACTGTAAACCTGAACTACGTTGTACATTTTAACTATCTACGTTTGTAAACGTCTACGTAAAACCCATTATTTATTGAACTGCGCTTCAAATGAATATGTAGCATGATTAGCTTAATCATGTGATATATATATATTGATGTACATCTTAATTGCGCCTATTTTAGCTGTGCTGTAAATACATAACATGATGTAGGATTTGTAATAACATCTATTAACTTTAGCTTGCAACATTTCAACCTCAAATACATCAGTTGATATAGAGACTCCGCTTTGATTACTGTGAGATATTAATTTGGGTCTCATTGAAACATATGAGCTGAGATCATGCCCATAGGTTTGGCATTGATTCGAGCTAGTGTCCGGTTGACATTGATAGCTCATGAGATTGTGCCCATTGGTTTGGCATTGATTGATTACTAGCTAGTGTCAGTGTTGACATCGACAGCTGACGAGTTCTCAATACGAGCTGAGATCGTTCCCATCGGTTTGGCATTGATTCGAGCTAGTGTCCGGTTGACATTGATAGCTCATGAGATCGTGCCCATTGGTTTGGCATTGATCGATTAATAGCTAGTGTCCGTGTTGACATCGCTAGCTGAAGAGTTCTTGTTGAAACATACGAGCTGAGATCGAGCCCTCTGGTTTGATTTGAGCTAGTTTCTGGTTGACATCGGCAGCTCATGAGATCGTGCCAATTGGTTAGGCATTGATCGATTACTAACTAGTGTCATTGTTGACATCAATAGATGGCGAGATAACGTCTATCTATATTTTGTCCCGACAGTTCAAATTCATTGAACGTGAGGAGTAATAGCAAAATTAGCAACAATTTCTGTCTTCAAATATTGTAACATTTGAACTAAAAACTAAATTATGAAAATTTTCATTGTGCCCTAGCATACAAAACATCAAATTCAGGTAAAACTGAATTTTCCCTATAACATTCAGTTTAAGCATAAATTACTAGTGTTGCTGTCAAAATAGAAAATTTCCTACATGAAATAAATTTCTAGCTAAAATACTCGAATTTGTACCAATATTCTGATGATTTTTTATGCAGGGGGGGCTCTACCCCCCTGCATCCCCCCGCATTGTTCACTACGTTTCACTCGGTGCTCCTGGGCCCGTACTACAACACCCCTATTTGCACTCCCCTTGGGAAAATCCTGGTTACGGGCCTGAAATATACTGATTAAAAAATAGAATTACTACCTGAAAGAGGAGATGAATTAAAACACTAATGTCTATTCGATTAATTGAAACATTATCCTAAATGCTCAATGATTGCACATGTTTATTTACTTACAGAGAAAAACAACTTAATTATGACGTCAATAGGTTTGTTAATCCAGTCGTCTTTAACGCAGGGTCTCTGTACACAGCGAATAAATAAAACCCTTTTAAAAAATAATAAATAATGTTTAATTTTTTATTAAAAGTTGAACTAAATTGCTTTTTATATAGAAAATTATATCTATAACCCTCTTTGAATTCTCATTCTTTTTGTGTTTCCCTTTAGTTAAATATCGGAACGGAATGAAAAATTCTTTCCCCTGCTCTCCTTACCCTCCCCATGCATATATCTATTAAATTAAACCCCTATTGACAAATCAAGATGAATTTTTATAAAAAGCTTTAATTGGAACTAATATATTTTGGTCATGATTAATAAACATCTTATTTGCATTTTACTGCTGATAAATAATGCACATAAAAAGTTATTTAGAAAGGGGATTCAATAATAAAAAATTCTGCATTAAAAGGGATTATTGGAATATGTTTTTGACATTTCTGATTCTTAGTCTTTTTTTTAATCAATTTTCAAAAGAAAAAATATTTGAAATAATTTAAAAAATTAACATATATTTAAAGCTATTTATTTTTGAGAGTTTTGTGAATTTTCTTTACTAAGTTTATTTACCAAGACGATAAGCCCTATTTTCACACTGTTGTGTTAACAAAGAATAAATGTATGAATAATATAAAACTCGAACAAAGCCAAAAATGTTAAAATCTTTTTCTGTATTGATGAATTTAAAAAAAGGTTATAATTTATAAAAAACAAACAGAATCAACATATTATGAAACAATTTAATTATTTTGATGTTTTGTTGATCGCTAGGTAGGTTGACTCAAAATTGGGAGAATTTATTTCTACGATCTCAGACCAAGCTGTAACTTTCGATTACAATTTGACTCATTAAACATAAATTTTGCGCTTTTTCTCCATTGCGCTTTTTCGTCGACGGATGCGGTTCAAATGAAAAGAATTAAAAGAGTAAAGACAATTCTAAAGTTAAAAGAATGTTGAATTTAAGACCAAAACGCGATGAAACTTGAATTAATGAAACCAAACGCATCTCGTCCTGATTAGTCCGATGGTGTATTTCTGGACCTACGCCCATCCGTTCCAGTGCCCATCCGATCTACTATATCACGTGGTTTAACATCTGCTAGATGGACTTCTGGCCGCAGCGCCCGGCACCCTATATCCTGTCCTACAAATTCTCCTAACCTAATATAACCCTCAAATCATACAAAAATTAACAGATGTCGTAGGTCGGATGTTGCAGTAGGTCGGATGTGCAGTAGAGCGGATCAACATTATTGGTTAGTCCAGTATCGAGTGGCATGTCCTGTTCACAATTATTTCCTCAATTGACTGAACAGTGAATATGAATGAATTAGAAATTATAATTTGTCTGGATAAAAACTGATTATTCTTAATTGTGATTTCTTAAAATTCAGAATATTAAATCCACACTTTTTAGATACGGTGGTAGACGATTATTTTAATACAATAAAGACGACTTTCGGTTTAAATATTGATAATTAAGCTGTTAAACAGCATGGCTACACTTAAACATAGAAGTCAATAGAATTATCAATAAAAAGCTTCTTGTTGATTACTTGTTACTTCTCATTAGAAAAAAGCTTTTTAAAAATCAAAACTTAAATGAAAAAGTCTATTAAAAATGGATTGTAACTTGAAATTTTGTTTACTAACCCTTGAATGATATTGTTTTGATGAAAACCTGTTAGATAAAGGGTTTATGAAAGGTTTATTGTTAAACTAATGAGTGATCTGTCTAGAATATTTATGTGTCTACGAGGGTAAAAAACACTTAATCTTCCTTACTCCACCTGTCCTATTACATATTCATTTATATATTATCTGTATATACAATACAATATATACATAAATACATATTTTCTGTACAATATAAACATATATTATTTATCTGTTTCTAATATATATATATTCAGAACAAGTACAGAAAATATTTCATTACAATATATCGGTTCAATTTCATCATACAGGGTGTCCCAATTAACATAGCAATTAAGAATCTGCTTGAATATCGTCTTTGATTTCCAATAATTGATAAATAACAAAGAGTGAACCAGGAAAGAACACAATTTTCTCCTTAATCCGTTTTTTGTTTGACCAATAAAAGTGCGCTAATTTGTTGTGCCTCTACTTAAATAAACTCTAAATTCTGTCAGGTAAAATATTTAAAGTTTGAAATATCAAAGGTTTAAACCATCAGGCTGAAAAGATATAGGGATGAGAAAATTTGGGTGTGCGACAAAAAAAACTTTAGTAACCGGGAAAATTGAGAAAAATCCCCTGTATTTATACTACATTACATAAAGATTCCTGGCGACGTCCCAAAATGAAAAGTTATTTACGCTGATTGAACAAAACATTATGGGACAGACGATTGGTTTTCTTCTGGCCGAATGAGATTAATCTATTTATTATTCCTAAAGCATAAAGTCCAATTCATGTGAACTTCGGAAACAAGAAACATTAGTCAGGACTGAACTAGCCGATAATGGCTGTTTTAAATGATAGGCCCTACACAAAATAATTACAAAAAACTTAAAGCAAAGTAAATGAGGAGAGGAGGAGAGGGACAAAGGAAAAAAAATGGCGTACTGTTGATTTTAGTTAGTAAATTGCATGTCACAGAAAAGGGGAGAAGATTGGAAACGTATCCACTAAAACAGCTCTGCAAAACTATCAAAAATACATCTTTCTAAATCACAGGGTGAGCAGAGAATATCAATTAAATACATGAAAAACAGTTCGAGTAAAAGCAAAAAATCTTTTTATTGTTCTAAAAAAGATGTCTTCATTTACTTTTAAATCTATTAGGGAAACATGAGTAACATGTAAGCAAGGGCGTATTCAGTAGTTTGTCCAAAGGACCAAGGGGGGGGGGCTGATTTTTTTTTTACCGGGGGAGGGCTCAGCATCCGTTTGGGTCAAACCCGCCTGAAAACCAAAGATTTTTCTTATCCAGTAAGTAGTATATTAGGACTTTTTGGTCCTATCCTTTAGTGAATAAACATGTAATCTTTCTAAGGGTCGTTGCAATTTAAAGAGGGGTATTCTTTATTCACAACAGTACAATTTATACCCTTATCTGATTAATCATGTTTAAGATATCGAAGTTTTCTTCAACTTAAAAGTGTTTAATTCTAACGATATCCTCAAATGTTTTTGAGGCATTAATCCGCAAGTCACTTCTATTAAGAATAACTTAATCATTTTTGCTTATTTCATACTTAAAGCGTTTAAGGGTGCCATGTGAATCTGAAGTGCCTTTAATGAAGGGTCACTTTATGATTACGTTCACTATTCAACTTCAAACAATAAAAACTTTTAAAAAAATCTTTTTATCTATTTTTTAACAAAAGAAAAAAAAGGTCCCATCCCAAATCAAATATAGCATAATGGGCCAAAATCATGGAATTCTTCCAGGAGTACATGTCTGTATTTACATAATTCGGAATAATTTCCCTACAAAATATTATTCTCATTATTTTCTATATATTTCAATAGTAATTTCCGATACATTAAATATAGGAAAATATGATGCTGGAAAAATTCATTAAATAACAAGCGCTGCGTATGCGCTGTATGAGTATTGAGTATAGCTCTATACAAGGTACTAATGCAAGGAAAGTTAATTGTGGTCGCGTATTCTCTGTGTACATATTGAAACCAATTCTCTCTGGGCGGAATTTGTAAACAAGAATAGAGGCATCAGTGTTTGTCTAGCATCCGAGTAATAAAAAAGCATTTAATTTTGATAATTTTGAAAATTCACATAATAGTTTCAATGTTGAAT
>NW_019396748.1:135679-151969 GCF_000591075.1 Eurytemora carolleeae
GTGGCCGCAGCGCTCGGCCCCCTAACCTGTCCTAGTCGCAGCGCTCGGCCCAGAAAATGTCATAACCTAACCTAACCCTAAAATAATAAAAAATAAATTATAATAATTTGGCTGAAAAAAGTGGTCATTACAAAATCGATGGGGGGGGGGTCCAAAAATCGTTCTCCAGGACAGACTCGGTAATTTTTATAAGACATAAACACATTGTTTTGGTCTATTTCATGGGATAAACGATTCGTTTATCGTTTGATTCAGAATTTAAGAACTTAGAAAGGAAGAAGAGTCGTCACATTTTTGGTAATTTCCTAATAAACGATTTTGGATCCCCCCCTTCCTCCTCCCGCCCCCTCCCCATCCTATCAATTTTGTACATGGATCTTATATGTAAGACATGGATATAATTGGTAAAAAATAGCTTAGATGTGGGATGGATGTGGCTCATTTCCTCCCCTCGCTGAAACCTGGTTCACTTATCATAAAACATTGTAGGTTTGGTGCTTGTAGCACCTCCTCCCCTCCAGCCACGCCCTGGAGTTGATGGAGTTGGAGAATATTGTTGCCAACACTGTTTACCTAAAGGAACATCCGCCAATATTAAACTTTAAAGGAACAGATTCCAAATTTGAGATTGACCTGATTTTTAATCATTTATTGAGCAGTGCTTAGGATCCATTTAATTTTGATGCGGATCCGGATCCTGGATCCGCACTGGAAAAAGTGGATCCGGATCCGGATCCAGGTTATTTCCATAAAATTTACTGAATTTTTTAAGCAGAATGTTCAAATTTTTGTTCTATTATTTTCGATTATTTTTATGCTAAAACTTGATGAACCATTCAGAAACCATAAAATTTTTATAATCTCCCTTTTTTCATTAGTACAGATTTGGGGTTTGAGAGTTGATTTTTTTGTTGCATTTATTGTTGATTATTTGCCCCTTGGATCCGGCTCCGTGGATCCGCATATTTTCGCGAATCCGCATCCAGGAAGCCAAAATCTTCCGGATCCAACGAATCCGAACCCTAAGCACTGCTTTTGAGGAAGATAATATAAAGATATTAGTTCTCATTTCATTATCATTAAAGGGACTGTAGACGTAAACTTACGTGATCTAACAACTTTGGCATTTAAAGCGTAATACGATCAAGAAGACTGAACTATCCATGTTTTAAACCGAGAAAATTGATTATTTTAAATTTTGTTTTCTCCATATAAGTTATTTCGGGGCACTAAAATCATTAATCATATAAAGGTTGAAATGGTACCGTTTTTAATCGGCCACACCCCTCTTAAAATGGAAGAAAACTTGAAATTACGTTTACAGTCCCTTTAAAGCTATTAATATTTGTGGTGTACAGGCCCGTGAGGGTGGACCTGAAGGCAGCAAAGGCAGAAGGTACATATTTATTTAAGTCAACCCAGACCGAAATATATTTTCAATAAATGTGGAACTAACATCTACTTTTTTACTCTACAGAGGTTTGGTCCATCACCATCACCGAATTTTAAATATTTAATTCTTGTCAGTTGACAGAGGTGTTTGATATATATTTTGAAGAGTGAAATTCTTATAGTTTAATGTTAATTTTATTTGTTTTAGTAAAAAATGGAAAAAATTGTTAACGTTCCCCCACATCTCGGAGTGCATCAGCCTGTCCACCACCTTGAAGGCGGACAACTACGATTATATCATAGGAGAGCAGCCGATAGGAGCTGCTCTCTTTAGGCAGTTTTGTCAGGTCAATTAAGTCATCCTAAAAATAAAGTATTTAAAGGTACTGAATACGATATTTCAAGTGACTTCTCCATTCAACGGTACCCTTCAAAGCCTTGGCTAATTAAATATGAACTAGATATCAATGTTTATAAGTTCGAAAACTAATTATGTTCAATTGTGTTTTTTATTATAAAAGTGACTTACGCATTTAAACCGTTGTGAAACAAGCATTGCCAACTCCGCATGGAGTGCCACTTGGAATTACGCGTACAGTCTCTTTAAAAAAGCGGGGGCGGGTCAACTGTTCAACTGTTTCTGATCACGCAGATTTTCAAATTTGTACACAAACAAATGTTTCCTTAAAAGCGGGGGGGGGAATGCAACTGTGTAGTTGTAAATAATATACATGGGCTTATTTTCTGATCAGGTTGATTTTCAAATTTGTTTGTAAACAAATGTTTCCTTAAAACAAACAACAAAGTCACAAAACGTAAATAATTTGTTATTCATAGACTACAGTATTGCGACCTATATAGTGGAAAAGAAATAATGATTATTTTGTAAAAAGGATTTAAAAAAGAAAGATAATTTTTTAGAATTGGAGAAGAAATTGTTTATAAATTTTAACTTTTAAATGAAGGAGAATGTTTTTTTCATTCAAAGCATAGATTCAAAATAGAAAAAAAAGAAAACAAACACTTGAAATAAAGCTATTTTTCTAATTTTGCGCTTGAAATATATTGAAATAATCTTAGCATCATAGAATTTAAAATCCCATTTAAAAATCGATTACACATTCAAATTTGAATTTGATATTTAAAGTAGAGAGTTTGATAATGTTTTAAGGATTTGAGATTATACAAAACAGGTCCTCATTTAATTTTTTAGAGGCTCATTTAATTTGGAATAGGAGATGTTAATCATATTTTAATTTTTTTTTATTAAGTGCATAACGAAAAATGAAAACTTTTATTTAAATAGTAATAGAATAATGTATACAGTGTAATAAAGAAATGTTTATTTTGTTAAAAAATTTACATATTTTTTTAAATTGTGTTGCAATTATAAAAAATATTTATTTTTTGATTTTAATTTAAGGGAAAATGTTTTTCATTCTGAACATAGAAAAATATTCCTAGGCTGGGAAGAAGGTGTACAGGCACTACAATGATTTCCTCGACGTGGTGGATAACTACGAGACGGAGCTCGACGAGAACAGGGCGACAGAGGCCAACAAGATTGCCAACAAATACCTCATCAAGCCTAAACCTTCAGGTACTGGATCCCCGTACAAAAATCCACCAAATTCTTGTTCATCTTTTTTGGGAGATTTTAGAATCCGACCTTTCGAGTTCTCAATCCAATTTTTACATTTTCGGGATTTCCAAACCGTCTAGAGTAAAGTTTAGCAAAATATTGTAAAGTTCACAACCATATTTTTCATTGAAGAAATATTATAATAATTAAAGTTATCAAATTCATTGATGAAACCTGGTTTCAAATACTGGGTTTCATGTCAATACCCTGTCTTCAGTTTTAGGGAATGTAGTGAATACTTTTAGATATTATAAGGACCCCCGAGAACAAATACAATAAGAGAGAAACTTGAAAATCTCAAGTTTTGAGAAGAAAAGAAAACTTTGTTTAAGGAGAATATTTTAGGATTCCATCACACAAATAATATTTAGGTTGCGAGGTGTTTATTAATTTAAAGTTGAAAAAGATAAACAGAAAATTTTATGAAAATCTTGAAGAGAGTTTTTGAAGTAAAAGATTTTCATATTTAAATAAAAAAAAAATTTTTTTTTATCCCATTTACGTTGATAATATTTGAAGTTGACTAGAATCAAGACGTAAAAAATAACATTAACAGAAAATTGAACTGGAAATTGAACAATCCTGCTTTTGTGGTTTTTCAAATATATTTTTCAATAAATCAAAACACAAAAATATTTAGTTTCGAACGTCGTCTTTTATCAAATATACCCTCAAAGGATGAGACTTAAATGACGACACAAAAGTCTTCCAATCTGACGATCTGAGGAGTAAGATATTTCATATCAATGGTTCACTATATAATATATAACTATATATAATTTTCAACTGTATAGAACGAGGGGAGGAGGGCCAGCAACAACAATTTCTCGTCCGAGCCACTTTTCCCTCTTTTTCTAGTTCGAGGCACATCGAAATCCTCGTCCGTCGGTTGTTATGTGTTGACAAGTTTCTAATTCTTGAAGATAAAACTTCTTTTTTTTAAAATCTGGCCACGTAAGGGCATAAAATATGGGAACGAAGTATTGCAATGATTATATTGTTGGAATCTTTAAAGCCATGAGAATGATGTCAAACTTTACTTAGGTAAAACTCAAATCTCTTCTGCCTCTGTAATGGCTAACCTTCGTGATAAAAAATAAATAGAACCACTCGGAAAAGTTATATGGTTTTCACTATAACCAACAAAAAAATTTAAGTTCTATGAACTCAGTTTGCTGCATTTTTTTCGATCTACAAAAATTCAATATTTTATTTATGCACTAACGTTGCCCGATTCTTAAAAAAAATTGTTTTAGCTTGGAAAATTAGACACTGAAAAAAATAATTTTGGAAGGACGAGGATTTAGAGGCCGGTGGTTCGGACGAGATAACGATTAGAATGTGGCTCGGACCAGAAATTGTTGTGGCTGGCCTTCCTCCCCTCATAGAACCATATATGTAAATAAGTTTCGTACAGTCGCCTTAAAAATTTTGGTGATAAGATCTATCCCTTACAAAAGTTAGGATCTCTGGTTTATCAATAAAACTGAATGCAGATGGAATATGGAATATATTGATAAATGTGGTCTATGGGTAAACTATATTCAGCTTTTACGTGTTGGCAATAAAATATAATGGTTTGGAAAACTATCCTTTTCAAATGTTTACATCGCAATAAAAACTTGAAGGAAGTTTAAGTGTTCGTTTAGAGTTGGGGGAGAAATGATAAAGGCCGGGGATAGGGAGGGCCAGGGGCCCTCTCAACCAAGTGCTAGGGGGGGAGTTGTATGCGGCTAAGGATGGTTTATTTAAAGGATTGATAAAGTAGGGAGGCACCCTCAATTCTGAACTGTAAACATAATTTAATATTATCCCCCAACAAAATTAACTAAAAATTGCCAAAAAGTAATGAGAAAAAGCTTTAAAGATTACTATTTTGTGATTATTCAGAAAACAGAGTATTTATTTTCCTAAAATATCATATCCCCTCCCTTAAAAATAGTATATTCATCAGACGTTTGCGCTTTATATAATTGTGGAAAATGAATAATTTTTAGGGGATAAGTTTAAAAACACGTGGAAAAAATTGCTGTTTGATGTTCAATTTTTCAAATTTTCCCAAGCGCATCAAAAAGTATTCTTGAAAGTATAGATCCCTGGAAATTTCATGATCCCTTGTATGATTTGTTGTATATTTATATCCTTGAAAGTATATATCTCTGGAATATATCCTTGAAAGTATATATCTCTGGAATATATCCTTGAAAGTATATATCTCTGGAATATATCCTTGAAAGTATATATCTCTAAAATATATCCTTGAAAGTATATGTCTCTGGAATATATCCTTGAAAGAAAAGTCGGAAATTATTAAGTTCTCTAATAAATTCAGTTGGAAACCCTGTTTTAGTTTTTAATTTAGTTAATTTTAGACGAGGATGTGTAAACCCTGTTTCAGTGTTTAATTTAGTTAATTTTAGACGAGGAGGTGGAAACCCTGTTTTAGTTTTTAATCTAGTTAATTTTAGACGAGGAGACGGAAACCCTGGTAAACGGAAAGACTGAGGACACCTCAAAGGAAAATGTTTAATTTAGAAAATCTACAAATACCCCCCCTCCCCTCCCTCCCTGGACCAAGCGGCAAATGGAAACTATAAAAGACCTGCACTGGACCGACCTTAAAAAATACTGTATAGTGTACAATGTACAATGTACATGTCTAGACGTTAGAACGACGTCAAGCTTTATATTTTACACCACAAATACGACATTTTGAAAAACATTTAAACTTTTTTTTAATAAAAAAAGACTACCTTTACTTCATCTTAGTTATTTCCTTAAAGAAGATTGAAGAATGTTTAATTCTATATATCAACATGTTTTTTTATGTGCCCTGCTTTGTTATGAACAGAAAACTAATGGATTTTCAAAAAAATAAAT
The DNA here is from genome assembly GCF_000591075.1 of Eurytemora carolleeae. Classification (NCBI taxonomy): domain Eukaryota; kingdom Metazoa; phylum Arthropoda; class Copepoda; order Calanoida; family Temoridae; genus Eurytemora; species Eurytemora carolleeae. The sequence goes on from NW_019396748.1 coordinate 141,594, forward strand.
AGATAAATATAAAATAAAAATATTTCTAACTATTTCTATTAGAAAAAATAAAATTTTACTGCGCAATTCATAAAGTATTTTCCCTGTGTATTAATACTTAAGTCCATCACATTTCTAGTTACTGAAAAAAATACACTTTCTGGAAAATAGGTAAATAAATCAACTTGCTGTAAATAGATAGAAAATATAATATTCTACTGAAGAAAACCAACGTTAAAGAAAAGTTCTTGTGATGGTGATTGATAGACTATTAGTCTGGTGGATTAATTTGCTAATTGATTAATTGATTGCCAGACTTGTTGATTTGTTGATTAGGCTCCTTAACTCGGACACAGTAGTCGCAAATATTTAGTAAATAGATGTATTTCAAACCTGCAATAGAATGCAGATATAATTAAAGAAATGATAATGTTATCAAAATTATGCACTAATGTAGTCGAATATTTAATACTGTAACTTACTAGTTTTCCGTGACTGAGTAAAATGGAGTGATTAAGGATTTAAGGGTTTGATGTATGTTTATGGTCAATAGGTTTATGGTCAACAGCATTATATGAAAACTGTATTTAGAATCAGCATATAAAAAACTTTTCTATTCGTTGGGTTTAAGCACATTATAAATCTGACATATGGGTTTGACTGAAAATTCAATAAGGTTTTGAAAGTAAATATTGTTAATATTTTTATTATTATTATTATGTTTACTCTATGGAGAGAGTACTCTTTATAAATCCAAACCAAATAATTTTGCCCGTCTCTTCTATCAAGCAGAGAACGCTCCCAAACATAGAATATTCCTGACACTCTGAGTTTTGAATCAGTTCAGTCAGTGCCAGATATCGTTCGCTAAAGATGCGTAGGCCTTATCAAGATGATATTTATACGCATATTCACTGTTAAATGCAAATAGTTTTTTAAAAATTGCAATTTAAACTTAATGAATGATCTCCGTCTTAAACATGTTTTAATTTCAGATAAAAAGCTTGGGAAATTACTAAATATGGAGAATGCAGTTTCCAGTGAGAAAATGATCACAGTTAATAATCGCAGTTAAATGTCAATCATTGGAGAAGATCGGTGCTTGGAGTGTCGCCGATTTTAAAACTCGTCAAGAGAGGTATTTATACTAGTTAGCAACTAGTCTTTATGGTAAATTTTCTTAATTGATAGTTTTATAAAATCTGATTTATTGGTAATTTCCTAGAGAACGATTTTTAGACCCCCCGGGCCCCCCCTTCTATTAATTTTGTACATGGATCTTAAATACAGGATACAGTATACAGGATACAGAAAGCAGGATTCAAGATACATAATACTGAATACACGATACTAGATACAAGATACATGATTCAGGATACCTAAGTTACAAAAATACAGAATACAAAATATAGGATACAAGAGAGGGTGTATTAAAGGAGTAGAGAATTAGTCTAAGAGATTGTCTATAAACTCTGTACTTTATCCCTAAGATATAAAGACAAGGAAAAGATAATATTTATATAGGTTTTATATATATATAATATATAATTTAGATATATACACAATATATATCGGGTTTAAGTGTGTGGGCTGAAATAGGATAAATGGATTAGAGTTCAACTTTATGGGTGTATAGGGCACAGTTAATAGTGTCAAACGTACTTAAAGGACCAACATACGTTTATTTATAGCATAAAAGAGGTTATTGAAGATTCGGAGTAATACCCTTTAAACCACAATCCAGAAGTTTTGCGTTGGGAATCGTGGGATTTTAAGCATTAATCTCCATCTAATGATTGCGAACGGATTTAGATATCCTATAGGGGCCATACCCTGCAGGGATATTCTGTAGGGGCCATACCCTGCAGGTATATCCCGTAAAGGCCATACCCTGCAGGTATATCCCGTTAAGGCCATACCCTGCAGGCATATCCCATAGGGGCCATACCCTGCAGGGATATCCTGTAAGAGTCATACCCTAAAGGGTTATCCCGTAAGGGCCATACCCTGCAGGACTATCCCTTAGGGGCCATACCTTGCAGGGATATCCCGTAGGGGCCATACCCTGCAGGGAAATATATGCCGTAGGGGCCATACCCTGCAGGGATATATATTCCGTAGGGGCCATACCCTGCAGGGATATTCCGTAGGGGTCATACCCTGCAGGGATATACCGTAGGGGCCATTCCCTGCAGAGATATCCTGTAGGGGCCATACCCTGCAGGGATATCCTGTAGGGGCCATACCCTGCAGGGATATCATGTAGGGGCCATACCCTCCAGGGATATCCCGTAGGGGACATACCCTGCAAGGATATCCCTTAGGGGACATAGCCTGCAGGGATATCCCATAGGGGCCATACCCTGCAGGGATATATATCCCGTAGGGGCCAAACTCTGCAGGGATATATATTCCGTAGGGGCCATACCCTGCAGGGATATCCTGTAGGGGCCATACCCTGCAGGGATATATATATCCCGTAGGGGTCATATCCTGCAGGGATATCCCGTAGGAGCCATACCCTGCAGGAATATCCTGTAGGGGCCATACCCTGCAGGGATATATATATTCCGTAGGGGCCATACCTTGCAGGGATATATATATCCCGTAAGGGCCATACCCTGCAGGGATATCCCGTAGAGGCCATACCCTGCAGGGATATATATATTCCGTAGGGGCCATACCCTGAAGGGATAACTTTAATTAAGGGATGGATTCATCCTCTAATTTAAAAGTGGATATCGAGATTAAGCATTCAAAATTATTGATACTTCACAAAAAATGTGCGACCTCAGGGGACTAGGAAAAGTAAGCAATGATTGTTGTGGCTGACTTGAGGATTGTCTTTTACCACGCACATACCAATCATGCAAGATACAATAATATCATTTTTGTACTTATTCTATCCGATATTTAGACATGTCGAACACAACTTTAGGAAGTTCCATTTAATTAAAAGGACTATTCGCATAATTTCAAATATCTCTTTATACAAGGAGGAGAATACCCGATTTACAATGGTACTCTTGTAACATATTGATCTGATCAATTATTTGGAAAATAACGTCGTCTTTCTAGCAACAAACTTGTTTAATTCTGATAATTCCCACATTGGTTTCCTACAGCAGAAATGCGCTAGTCACTTTTGCAGAAAACCCACAATTGAAAACAATCTGGTATTTTAAAACTATATAAACATATTCATACTTGATCAGAAAAGGTTTTAAACGTACCGATGTAAATCAGACATGCCATAATAAATGGAGGTTATTTGAAGTGATGTTTACAGTCGCCTTAAGAGTCTAATTAAAGGGTCCCCGTGCTGAATCTTACAACTTTGTCTGAACATTGTTAGAATAGAATAATTGAAAATGGAACTCTGTACTCAAAATAAAATAAAACACAAATAGAAGATAATTATATTATAATAGTCCCACTAATTAATGAACCTCGAACAAAGTTTTCAAATTCATCTTTTAAAACAGACGGTAAATCTTAAATATTGCATATTTACATATTCACGTTACACATGTTTTGCATTAGGTTGGATTTATCTTCTCTTGAGGTTTACATTAAACATAAATCAATCCAATGAAAATTATTTTGTGTTTTATTCTGGTTGATTTAGCGCGTTTTTCGTTACTGTTAACGGTATAAATAATGTCGATTAAAAGTGTTTTTGTAGACTTTATTGAACAACAAAGTGGAAATTAGCAAAAATACAAATCGTGAGACCTCACTTCATTATTGATTTAGTATAGTCACTTCAATTTTGGGGTGTGGGCGTAGGACGTCCCTAAAAGAATGATTTGTTTTGATTTGACAATGAACATTATACAATTATTTACCATGAACGCGCCACGGAAACCTTAATGTGCTCTTGACAATATATCAGTCAAAATATTATTTCAAACTAAAATTGATTGCACACGTATAAACTCTTGTAACTTTTCAATCATAACACTTTTTAATTGTTTTGAATATCTAATGTGTAATAAAACATTAATTGAGGACCTTTGCGGTAACAAAGTGCAGTATTGTAGTATTAATTTGACCTTCACCTTCTTTGTAGTTCATAGTGAATGATCATTCAATCAAATTTCATCAAAGACAGTGTATTGAACAGTACAATGTATACACTAAAATATTTAACGTTTTTTAATGTAAAAAAAAAAACATTATAAAATTATAAATCTTTTGAGGAAAATGGGTTCGAATGAGTTTTAATCTTAAAAACATTTCAATCACTGTCATACAAATTTGAACTGTTCAGTCTGATTTGTGTGATTGACTAAACAACGGTTTAAAATCACATAAAATATTGACTCGGATCTTTATCTAAAATTTCACCTCCAATATCAATATTTTTTCATAGATATTGGATTTTATACCCACAAAGTGTCTATAAATCCAAATGTTTGAAGGGGTGTGCAGTTTCACGAATTACTATAAAATATGTCCGGTATACTTTACACACCTCTAGCTGACATGAACCCTGTCAGATTGCTGACTTGGCGTCATTGAAAGTATTCTACTAATCTTTCGTTAAAGGTTATCTAATTATACGAATAGTAAAATACAGGGTTACTCACAACACTTTAAACAACTTAAATTTTTTAAAATATGACCGTTTCAAGATTTTATATTGTATTTTTATAATTTGGCAAAAAAAGAAACAGACATTATAAATTTCGTATAGTCGTCTCTGAAGCCTCATTCTTAGAAGGCAACCCTGTAAAGTACGTGCAGGGGTTTATATTTTTAAATCCCCCCCCCCCTCCGAGATTTGGGGATTTTGAGAAAAAGTATACTGTAAAGTATAAACTGATTGTCCATCATTTTCGTAGATTTTTTTTCACAAAAAATGCATATTTTCCCCTGAAAAATTTCTCTGAATATTTATCGTAACATATCCACGTGCATTTAGTTTACAGATTATAGAGTAAATTTCAGGGAAAATTTAATCTTTAAAAAGGATGAGGACGATATTTCATAGTAAAAATATTCTGACGCAGAAATTTTATTAAATAACCTTTGGCGCTTAATGCAGCTTTATGTTCAATTCTAGGGCTACAAAAAGTACAAGTAGGTTTGCATGGTAGCCAAGGGCCAAGGCATGGCCCGGTCTTAAGAGTTAACTCCCAGTAGGGGGAATGAGATCAAGGTGCCGGATTGAACTGGTAGGGGAATCAGCACCTGACTTATACCCTTACTTCGGATGGCGCTCTGAGGATCCTACGTTGGGGATCTTTCATGATCTTTTTCTTATCTTATCTATAGCTGAGAAGATTTATTTATTATTTAATGAAATATGTTTGAACCTGTGTTGTTTTTGTATAAACTTCTACTAATATATTGTACATACAAATTTATATAAACATACAAATGAATCTTTCTAGTACGCTTATACGCACGTATAAGCGTGTTCTAAGAGCGCATTGTATGCGTATAGATTAAAGTCGTTATTATAATATCTTACAAATTTATTGATGCGCCCAAACCGTAAACAGGCGTGCGCGCGCGCTTAGAATGAACACTTCAGGAGAACCATATTAGGAAAGATATAGGAGTAGGAAAGGTAAAGGAGAAGGATAGGTGAAGGAGAAGGAAGGGTAAGAGAAAAGGAAATGCAAAGAGGAAGAAAAGGTGAAGGAGAAGGACAGGTGAAGGAGAAGGAAGAGTAAGAGAGAAGGAAATGTAAAGAGGAAGAAAAGGTGAAGGAGAAGGAAGGGTAAGAGGGAATGAAAGGTAAAGGAGAAGGAAAGGTAAAGGAGAGGGAAAGGTAAAGGAGAAGGACAGGTGAAGGAGAAGGAAGGGTAAAAGAAAAGGAAAGGTTAAGAGGAAGAAAAGGTGAAGGAGAAGGAAGGGTAAGAGGGAATGAAAGGTAAAGGAGAAGGAAAGGTAAAAAATAAAAAAAATCCCTATATCTTATCTTTTTTTAATCCCTAACTTTACTCTCTCTAAATCCTACTTTTGCTCTCTATAAGCCCTACCTCATGCTCTATATAATCCCTACCTCTTCTCTCTATAATCCCTATCTCTGCGCTCTATAATCCCTACCTTTACTCTCTATAAGCCCTACCTCTGCTCTCTATAATCACTACCCCTGCTCTCTATAATACCTACCTCTGCTCTCCATAATCACTACCCCTGCTCTCTATAATACCTACCTCTGCTCTCTATAATCACTGCCTCTGCTCTCTATAATCACTACCCCTGCTCTCTAAAATCACTACCCCTGCTCTCTATAATCACTACCCCTGCTCTCTATAATACCTACCTCTGCTCTCTATAATCAATCCCTACCTCTGCTCTCTATAATCAAAGATAATAGAATATATATTAAATGGGAAATGGGAACTTAGAGAATCTCTCGGTATGAATTTTTTCAGTCCCTTTCAGCCTGAAAGGGAGTTTAAAGTGTACAAATCATGTAAATGTTCACAAATTATATGCAGTAGAGTACATTAATACAGTATGTTCCCTGTATGTTTAAAGCTGTTAACTACACTATATAATGAATTAGGTGAATAAAAACATCATTTGATGTTTGTAAAGTGAAAGGCATAGAGTCTATGTGAAATGATCATTGGATAGTTATGAAACCAGCCTATTTCATAATTTTGTTTTCTTTTAATATTAATTTTAAATTTTCTATAAAATGACATTTCAGGGCCCAAAAGGTTATATAGCATAAATATGTGAAGTACACCTGCAGTATGGAAACAGTAAAACAAAATGGCCGTTTTACACTTTTTCTAGTAAATTCCCCTCTAATATATATTCTATTCTCTTTGTCTATAATCCCTACCTCTTCTCTCTATAATCCCTACCTCTGCTCTCTATAATCCCTACCTTTACTCTCTTTAATCCCTATCTCTACTCTCTATAATCCCTACCTCTACTCTCTGTACTCCCTACCTCTGCTCTTTATTATTCCTACCTCTACTCTCTATAATCTCTACCTATAATCTCTGTAATCCCTACCTCTGCTCTCTGTAATCCCTACCTCTACTCTCTATAATCCCTACCTCTACTCTCTATAATCCCTACCTCTGCTCTCTGTAATCCCTACCTTTACTCTCTATAATCCCTACCTTTACTCCTATAATCCCTACCTTTACTCTCTATAATCCCTACCTCTACTCTCTGCAATCCCCCCTCTCCCTCCAAACACCAACATTTTTTTTTGGTTTCCCCTGGGAACTAGCAAAGTGAATTATTTATAATGGTTGCTCTGTACTCTGTTCTATGTACTTTAGAAATACAATCAAGAGAAACTTTATAAAAGAATACTTTTTAGAGAGAAAAACTTGTTATTCCTCCTGTATTTTTACTAAAAGTCGAACTTTAATATATATTGCCAATAGAATAAAATAAAATTGAAGTTTGAAAAATCGAATTTTTTAAACCTTTGCTACCTCCCGGATACCCATAGGTTTCCTTGAAAAAATTCAGCCAATTTGGTCAAGCCGTTTCGCAAGCTATAGTTAACATATATCTATATATATTATATATACTTTGCTTGTCTGTTTGTCTGTTTGTATCCAATAAACGTCAAATCGGCTGAACCGATCTGGCCCAAAATTTATTGATCAAAATTTCCAAAATTAGTCTCTAACAAAATTCGATTTCCATTAAATTTAAAAAATCCATGATTTTATTTTATAAAATCCGAAAAGCGAAGCTTTATTATTTAAATAAACTTGGGCCTAAGTTTTGTCAGAGAGATTTATACCATGGAACAGACCATTGCATTTAATTTATATTTTATTTATTTTCATTCGAAATTCTTCCATTCTTATTTAATAGAAAAGACCGGCAAATATTAATCTAACTTTCTTTTGGGTTATTTAGTTCTTTACTGGTATTATGTTGTTCATTAAAGGGAGTGACCGGCTATGTAAGGTTTTTTAAATTTAATAATTTATTTTTGGATAAGGGTTGTGGGCACAAGCTCACGTACATAAATAAAACCGAAATATCAAAAAATCTATTTCCAGTTTGTTATTAAAGTCTTTCTATTATTTTGTTCTGCTCAAGATCAGTTAAAAGTCATACACCCCAACGTTTTGTGTTGCGCCAGTGTCTTAAAAACTTGACCATGGGTAACCCTATAAACCATAGTGAACACTTATTTTACGCGGGCTGATCTTGCTTCCTATTTTTCCTTAGGCTTAACTATTTGGTTTGGTTAATGATATGGCTAGGTAAGGTAGTTGAACTGAGTATGCAGTGTTGTGGAAAACTTCTTTCGGATTCATTTGAGACATATAAAACTTTTTAAAGATCTGCAAATCCTGAGTTTGAGCTCAAATTCGACGTTCAAAACTCCTACTTTGGGGGTGAATACGTTTTCAGAGTTAGTTTTTTTTTAAATTATTAAATAACGACAACGAAAAATAAAGTAAAAATTATACAGTAATCTAATTAGATGGTTAAGAACATATTTCTCAAAAGAAATGTGTCAATAAATCAATGCTAAAATCGATTATTTCGTTTTCATTATTATATTGAATTTCTAATTTTCTTTGAATTTATTCGCAGATTTCTTCAAATTCTTCAAATGTCGTCTTTTCAATAATAATTCTAGAAAATCTGCGACAACTTTGTGAATAATGAGAAACCAGAATAATGAGATAATAGAAACTAATAATTGAACAAGATTACTTATTTTCGATGATAAGATTAATTTTTATTTTCTCAACATGTTCCTATACATGACGTCTGTACTTCTGTAGTTTATTGTAGAACTTTTTTACATTTTATGTCGTCGTTATTTAATAATTTAAAAAAAACTAGTTATGAAAACGTATCCACCCCCCAAGTAGGAGTTTTGAACATCGAAGTAGCGCTCAAACTTAGGATTTACAGATCTTTAAAAAGTTTAATATGTCTCAAATGAATCCGAAAGAAGCTTTCCAGAACACCGTATACTCAGTTCAACTACCTTACATAGCCGGTCCCTCCCTTTAAAGATACAAAGTTACAAAATTACAAATTCTTAAAATTCAGATTGCAGATTTTTGATAAATGTTTATCTGCAGATAAGATCGATTATTTCATGCATCACAAATTCTAACCAAAATTGGTTTTTTTTTAGGAAAGATTTCTCAAAATATCAATTGACAACTACGGAATTTTTGTTACAGTTTTATTAGAAAAGAATAGATATATGTTAGCATTTATTTTTCTCTTTCCAAGTAACTTCTTTGGTACGCAGTGTCGTTTTTAAGAACTGTTCAAAGGTGGGGCTTAATTTTTTCTTTGCAAGGGGATGCTCTAATGTAGTCTCGTAGATCTTAGATTTGCTAAACTTTAAATTTTGTTATATCAGTTAATTTAAGTATTAAATATCAAAGGTTTAACTCGTCAGGTTGCAAAGATATCGGGATTGGAAAATTTAAGTTTATGGCAGAGGCTCAATTCCTTTATATCTTCTGATCGTCTCATCTTATACAATACAGTATAGCTAGTGTACAGTGTACAATGTACATTACATTCTATACAAATATCCATAAATCATATACTTTATAAAATATAAACATTTACCTACATAAAAAGAATAATATAATAAAAAAATATTTTACAGCGTACCTTTGCATCCATAGGTTTCTTTCATAATAAAAAAGTTCAAAATGCTATATATCTCTTGAAAGATACAAATTTTATTCTAATCCCATTTATCTTTGCCACCTGATGGCGTAAACCTTTGATATTTCAGACTTATAATATTTGATCTGACAAAATCCATAGCTTCAAATATCAAAGATCTACGAAATTTTATAAAATCACAGTTTGTGGCAAAACTCAGTTCCTTTGCAACGAACAAATCAGCATATATATTTTAAAAGAAATCTTTGAAATTTAATTTAAAACTAAGAATAAAGTTTTAATCTCATGAATTTAATTTTGCTCTGAGAAACCGAATTTTGCAAAGTTTTTGCTTTGAAAGTTTCCAGCAATTTATTTATCAGACATAAAGTTTAAAATTGTTATTTCCAAACCACTGAGGAGGATTTCTTTTCTTCTACATTGTATTCTTTCAAATTCTAAGGTTGGTTAGTCATCCAGAAACATTATATTTGCTATAACTTGTCCTTTTATTCGACCGCAAAAGTCGACACAGCCGAACCGAACGTCACAAATTTTAAATGATCTAGTTATAAAAGGAAAACTTTTTTGAATTTTAAAGGAATCGAGTTTTTTGCCTCAATTCAAATTTTCTAATCCAAATATTTGCAACCTGATGGTCTAAACCTTCGATCATTTCATTTTTTACTTATAGATTATTGGATCTAACAGAATTCATGATTTGAAATATCTAAGGTCTACGACATTAAAGGAAAAGAGAATAAAGAATGTCTTTGAATGTTTAAATATGTCTTTTCCTAATT
>NW_019396749.1:0-6830 GCF_000591075.1 Eurytemora carolleeae
CTATCTATCTATCTATCTATCTATCTATCTATCTATCTATCTATCTATCTATCTATCTATCTATCTATCTATCTATCTATCTATCTATCTATCCAGGCGTGCTGTTGGGATTGCTAGATTAAAGCAGGCTGAGAATCTAGGCCTAGGTAAAATGAATACTTTGCGTCTCAATATTTTTTCCAAAGTTTAAATTTTAAAGTTTTTCCTGTAACATAGAATTATCCTCTGGAAGGATTTTTCACTGACCAGTGAGAAAATATATTGATATATATCCTAATATTCCAAAGTAAGAATACAACTTTGAAAAAAAAAAATCAACGTTTGGGCAGAAAATGTCGTTTTTCTAAGTGCAACATATTGTAAATTCTTTATCAAAGAAAAAATGTTTTTATAGATTGAATAGTTCAAAAAGTTAAATGATTGTAAATGAACAATTTCGCATGCAGAAAAACAAGGTTGTTTCAGTATTTATTCATATTTTGGTGGGAAAGCTTAGAGATGACCCAGTCTGAGTTTTAACGTTTTGTATGTTGGGACCTATAAAACTGTGGAATTGGAAAACGACATTTAAACCATCAAATGTGTAATTTTTGTTGATATAAAATAAATAAATTAAAAAACAGATATAAAGCAATCTCAACCAAACTATGCAACAATACAGACTGTCAGTTAGTCCTGAAACAGATATAAAGCAATCTCAACCAAACTATGCAACAATACAGACTGTCAGTTAGTCCTGAAACAGATAAAAAGATGAAGAAAAACAAGAGAAGGAAAATTGAATTTAATAATCTTCAAAATGACAACTAAAAAATAAAAAGAAGAGGTATGTGTAGGATTGGAGTCATCTAGACTAGATCAATTTAAGAAGTGAAACGGGTCTGATGTTTAAAATTGTGCTATTTAGAATCATTACTTCTCAATGTCATCTTATTTAAGCGTTCCACTGAATTTTGCAAATTTTGAATTAAAAATTTAAAATGACTTTGTAAACACTCAGGTTGAATTCAGATAAAACTGGTTTTTACAAAATATGTGTCAACTAATATTGTGTTTACAGTTTCCTTTCAATTAAAGTTGTTTTGGTTTTGATCAGAAAGGAATTATTATTATTTTTTATTATTATGTTTTTACTATACATATGCAAGTAATCTAATAATTCATAGATATTAACAGAAAAACTATCATTCCACTATATGAAAACCACTCTATATGAACTATAGGCACATCAATACATGGATTTCACTAACTGCTAGATAATAAAGTTGATCTGAGGCCGAATTTAAAGAATTTGAGCCGCCGCTTAAATTTAAACCGCGGCTCAAATATGGTGGGTTCCACTTAAAATCGTATTCATTGCTTCAAGATTTAAGCCGGCGCTCAATTAAAACCGGTTTTGGGCGGATTTAAGACGCGGCTCAAATTCATTAAATTCGGACACTGATTAAACATTTAGGTCACGAGGAGGCTAGATATATAATAATGGTTCTCTGTCCAACTAAAGAAAAGGTTTGTACAATATATTCAATGTTTTTACATAAAAAAATGTTGTTAAAATGTTTTCTTTTAGAGTGTAACTGATTACTCGTCTCACACTCTAGTAGAATATCTTTAAAATCTAATGTTGTTGACCTTGATATTTCAAACTATTTGATCTTCTAGATCAACAAGTCAAAGTTTGAAATATCAATGTAAAAAAAAGTTTATTAATAGCAATAGGCCATAATTTTGAGAAGCCGGGTTTCCTGTAATTGTAAGATAAAAACAAAGACTCAAAGGGAGTGCTTGCGAAAAATAAAAGGGGGTATTGGCTTACGGCGAAAAATTATCGCTTTTGATCGCTACTAATCTCACTTCTATCTGTTGCGTCTATAAGGAGAAAATTGTTAAAAACGACTTGTACCACAGAATGTAGAGTTCATTGAGAAAGTTGCAACATACAACTCGGATCGTAAAAAATCTATTTAATATCAAACAAATCATTTAGATATTAAAATCTATAGTCATCGATTATTTTTCGACATAAACGTAAGTGTTTTATATCCAATGCACTTAAACGCCAATTAGTTTTTCCGCCAGGTGTCTCTGCTCTCGATGCTCTTAAAGATTCCACGTGGCAGAGACACCTAGGAGAAAAATATCGTTTTATTGCATTGTATATTAAACAAATAAAATAAATATGAAATATAAACTGAAAATAATCGATGACTATAGGTTTTAATATCTAAATGATTTGTTTGATATTAAATTGATTTTTTACGATCCCAGACGTATGTTGCAACTGTCTCAATTTGAATGGATTGTACGTTATTCGGTACAAGTCGTTTTTAACAATTTTCTCCTTATAGACACAACAGATAGAAGTAAGATTGGTAGCAATCAAAAGCAATTATTTTTCGCCGTAGTAATTTTTCGCGAACACTCCCTATAAAAACAAGAAAAATGAATAATTGATTATTGATTTGATAATTGATTGGTGATTTAATTATTGATTATTTGTGAATGAATAATTGAATGCTTGATTGATTGAATGATTGTAAGAATGAATGCAGAGAAAAGATTGTTGAATCAACTTGATTTGTTACTAATTTATTTTCGTTTCATTCAAACTTTATGCATTTTCTCTTCATTCTTACTCCATCCTTACTCCATCCTTATTCCATCCTTACTCCATCCTTACTCCATCCTTACTCCATCCTTACTCTATCCTTACTCCATCCTTACTCCATCCTTACTCCATCCTTACTCCATCCTTACCCATCCTGACTCCATCTTACTCTTTCCTGACTCCATCCTACCTGACATTGCATTTCTTCAATCATGTTGATATTTATCCCAATTGCGTATTTTATAAATTACTTAAAATCTCATTTTTTTTAATAAATCCTTTTTTACTAGGAAACCAAGTCAGCAACGGAGACAAGTAGAACTTTTGCAACTCTTTTTGCAGACATCAATTTCCGCACTAAACTCCAAAGTGTGCCTAGCGAGAACATGTTTAAGGTATGTCACTGTGTAGAAAATATTGCCTTTTAATTTTTTCCCTTAAACCTAAATGTGTTTACAATGTAAAAATTTTTTTGTTAATTAAAATTTTATTTATTATGTCCAAAAAAAGGTTCAAGTTTGAGAAAATAAAGAAAAATTTAAAAAAACACGAAAAACTGTTTGGAAAATAGCCTGGGCTAACATATAGTTTGGAAAATAGCCTATGCTAACATATAGTTTGGAAAATAGCCTGGGCTAACATATAGTTTGGAAAATAGCCTATGCTAACATATAGTTTGGAAAATAGCCTGGGCTAACATATAGTTTGGAAAATAGCNTTTTGTTCAGCTCACAACTGTGTAAATAATACACTATGTAAATAATATACTATGTAAATAAAATACTATGTAAATAATATACTATGTAAATAAAATACTGTGTAAATAATATACTATGTAAATAATATACTATGTAAATAATGTACTATGTAAATAATATACTGTGTAAATAATATACTATGTAAATAATATACTATGTAAATAAAATACTGTGTAAATAATATACTATGTAAATAATGTACTATGTAAATAATATACGATGTAAATAATATACTATGTGTACTTAAATGAAAAATACTGTTTCGGATTTAAGGTTTCCATCTTTAGCGGTTTAATTACAGGAACGTCTCCTGTAGCGCTAAGAATGAAAAACTATAAAAAAAGCATTTGAAAAACAATGAGGAAACCTTTTTCAATTAAACTATGAAAAATCTATCCCAAAGCTAAAACTGGAGAAGAAGTTAGGACATGTGAAGATGTGTAAAGACCAATTTTCAGGATCAATTAACTAGGACTAGTAGTGAATATAGTCTTGAAAGGTTCCGCCCTGAATATTTAAAAGTTTTTGATTGTTTGGAATTCTTAAAATCTGCTGAAAAATTTCGTGAAATATGGAATATAATTGATCTGGAAAGAAATATGAAACTTTAATACTAGGACATGATAGCTGGGCATGCCAGGGAGTTGGTGACAAGTCAAACATATTCTTTAGAGAACGGTGAGGGGGAGGAGGCAAGACAGGTATTTTATTAAAAAAGAACTCGCCTCAAACTCTAATTTTCTAATCCTTATATCGTTTGCGTCGTAACTCGTTATAGACCTTTGATATTTGAAATCCAAGAGGACAAAGAGGCAAAGTTTAAAATATTAAATGTGTGGACAACTGCAACATCCAATTTGTGTTTGGCACCAAAATGCTTCACTCTGGTGCTTAGTAATTAATAATTTTGAAAAAATGTGAAAAAATAAGAAAAATTATAAAAAAGGTTAGGACAAGATTTTTTTTTGTATTTTGTAAAGAGTGTGGCTGCTTACAAAGTTTTAATCGATTTGAGTTTGCGACAATCAATCATTTTCTTCAGTTTTCAGTTTTCTTTTATAATTTTTTTCTTATTTTTTTTTAATAAAAAGAACATTTTTTATTTTCATTGTAGTGGCTTCTTTCATTAGATTCCTCCATAATTATTAGAAATATCTTTCCAGAGGAATCCTTATAACATTGTTTCATTCAATAGAATATTTTGCTTTATTTCATTTATTAAAGAAAATATATTTGGAAGAATAAATATGCGCCAGCAAAGTAAAATGCAAATCAGAGGACGAATTTAAAGAATTTAAGCCAGGGCTCAAATATACTTGGTTCCACTTAAAATTGTAATCAATGTTTCAAGATTTGAGCCGGCGCTCAATTGAAACCGGTTTTTGGTGTATTTGAGACGCGGCTCAAATTCATTAAATTCGGACTCTGAATATTTTTATTATAACTTAAATCTCATCTTATTGACGCTAAAAACCGAAGAAAAAACTAAAAAAATTAAAACATAAAACTGGAATTATACAAATTTTGTTTTAGTTTTCAGTTGTCTCAATTCTTAAAAGTTGGAAGCAAAAATTAATTCGTAACATGCTTATTGCTTTATAACGCGGAATACAAGATGCAGCCACCAGAAATTCAGAAATAAAGAACAAAACTGTAAACAGTGCAATACTATCACCATTTGTAGAAACCTGAATTAGGTTTAACTAGAAATGAATTGAGATTTTCCCAGAAACCCAAATTTTCTAATCCCCATTTCTTTGCAAGCTGATGATGGTGTAAACTATTGATATTTCAAACTTAGATAATTTGATCTAAGTCAAAGTATGAAATTTCTAAGGTCTTCGACATAGTGTTGCCAAGATATAGGGATAAAAAATCAGAGTTTGTGGCAAAGACTAAATTTCTTTATCTTCATTGAAGTGATTGTACGTGTAATGTTATTTATCCTTCCATACAAAGATGGTTATATCCTATTCACAACGATACCCTTAAAACCTTTATATGATCAATATTGTGTGGGAGATATTGTCGTTTTTAGGGTTTAATTGAAAATAATCCGTTTTTCTAAATTATCTTTGTCGGATATGAGACGCGGCTCAAATTCATTAAATTTGGACTCTGTTTATAGAAATGTGCTGGGAAGCATTGGTATCATCTTGGTTCAGGGATGTATGAGGATTTAAGGTATGTTAAATATATGTTACAGGCTTAAATACAAGTTCAGCCTAGTGTGCATAACATTAATAATTGGTGATAGTTCTCGTCACGTGTTTAAGTTTCAGATTTTCAAAATTTTACATATATGAATTTTCGTATAATTTTAACACAGTTTTATATCAATTTCTCGAGACAGGAACATCAGATATAACTTTCATGGGTCGCGATCAAGAGCTAAAGTGATTAGCTTTCAGCCTATACCCCCTTTCATTTTCCCTTTACTGTCCCTTAAATAGGTTTCAAGCTGTATGTGTCCTTCTGTCAGTCTAATCTAGAATAAATCTAGATTTTTATTCAACACTCTATAATTAAATAGAGAATTAGATTCCTTGTGCTTCAACCTGATTTTACAATATTTTAAATATGCATGTGTCGCGTATATAGGTTCTTGGCACATGAAATCTTCCCAGAGGGGAAAGTTGTATTATTAAATTGTCTTCTCCCAAAATTTTTAATGACTTTTTTCAATTTTAAGAGATATAAAAACTCGCAATCATTTCACTGTATTTGGGTTCCAATTGTGTAATATGTAATATGTATTGATAATTTCTATGTTTTAGGCAGAGGCTACCATTCTACCTTTCCGACTTTATCGATGGATTTATCGGCGATAAAACAATTCAAAAAACTATTTCTGCGACAATATTTCTTTACTTTGCCTGTATACTTCCTGCCATTGCCTTCGGGGTTCTTAATGCTCAAAATACAGGTCAAATTTTTACAATTTTTTTTTCCAGTCATACACTCATTACCAGCAATTTAACCGTTTTCAGTCATACACTCATTACCAGCAATTTAACCGTTTTCAGTCATACACTCATTACCAGCAATTTAACCGTTTTCAGTCATACACTCATTACCAGCAATTTAACCGTTTTCAGTCATACACTCATTACCAGCAATTTAACCGTTTTCAGTCATACACTCATTACCAGCAATTTAACCGTTTTCAGTCATACACTCATTACCAGCAATTTAACCGTTTTCAGTCATACACTCATTACCAGCAATTTAACCGTTTTCAGTCATACACTCATTACCAGCAATTTAACCGTTTTCAGTCATACACTCATTACCAGCAATTTAACCGTTTTCAGTCATACACTCATTACCAGCAATTTAACCGTTTTCAGTCATACACTCATTACCAGCAATTTAACCGTTTTCAGTCATACACTCATTACCAGCAATTTAACCGTTTTCAGTCATACACTCATTACCAGCAATTTAACCGTTTTCAGTCATAC
>NW_019396749.1:6880-49693 GCF_000591075.1 Eurytemora carolleeae
CTTAGTGGAAGATTTCAATTTTAGAAAAGAGGAAGATTAGTGGAAGATTCCAATTTTAGAAAAGAGGACTTAGTGGAAGATTCCAATTTTAGAAAAGAGGAAGATTAGTGGAAGATTTCAATTTTTTTTTGATAAAGTGTAGACTAAGATATAAAAAATTCGTTTAGATCAATTTTTACATCGTTTAGATCTAATTCTCTATAGATCATAATACTTTTAGAACAAATTCCCTTTAGATCGAAAGGGTCATAGATCAGATTCCTAAACAGCAAATTTGTGTCTAAAATATAAAAACTGCTCAAAATCGATATAGTGGTCCGGGTCCCCAGAATAATTTGTTTGAACCAATTTTTTCTCCTTCATGGTTTAGGGTTTCAAATTCTGAAATAAAATTTTTTTAAAAATATAATTTTTCTTTTCTTTTTCAGATGGAAAAATTGGTGTAATGGCTGCCATTGTTGGACAATTTATAGGTAATTATAAATTAACCAATTTAGCCTTGACACAAATGTCCAAGCTAATAGATTTAATTTAATAACGGTTCTATCTGTCATTTGGTTGAAAGAGCACTAACATATGAAAACGGGAAGATTTGTCAGCTTATTTTAATATCTTTTTATATTTTCTATCATTAGTTTAAACGCAGAGTTTAAAGGGACTGCTAAGGAAAATTTAAAGGGGGTATAGGCTGAAACCTAAGCACTTTAGGAGTTGATCAAGACCTATAAGAGTTCTATCTGATGTTCCTGTCTCGAGACAATGATACTGAATTGCCAGTGCTAGTGGTAGAAATTCTGGTCATGTGGTACAGACGTTTCAATTATATTATCAATTATATCTATTAAAAATGAAAAATTAATAAATTCAAATAATAATCTTAATTTGCAGATTAGATGCTTATTTGCTGAAAATGATCTATTTAAAACTTAGATTCTTATACCAAATCTCACATAATAAGTTTTGGTATAACTTTGACACAGTTTTTTTTCTTCTTCAATTTCTCGAGACAGGAAAATCAGAAAGAACTCTTATAGGTCTCAATCAACTCCTGAAGTGCTTAGGTTTCAGCCTATACCCCCATCAATTTTTCCTTAACAGTCCCTTTAAGCCGAGAAATAAAAACGGAAAAATATAAATAAAATAAAGAAATATTGAGTTAATAAACTTTTGTTTAGGTGGAATTATGTTTTCTTTAATGGCCGGGCAACCCCTGGTAGTAATAATGACAACTGCTCCCCTAGCATTGTATATTAAGGTTTGTGTATAGTTTTACGAAAATGTTTTGAAAATTTTCTTCCAGTTTCTTTTTCCAGTTTATTATCAAGGTCTTTCTATTATTTTGTTTTGCTCAAGATCGATCATGTAACTCAGCGTTTTGTGTTCATGTTTTTTTTTGTAATTTCAAATGATAAGACAACATTTTTCTTCATAAGTTCAAATAAAAAACACTTCTTTATTTAATGAGGGGGGGGGGTTAGGGGCATCATCCAAATTGCCTGCAGAGCTTCAAGGACCAGGAGTAATAATAATATTTTAAAACAAAATTTTACAATTTTTGTTGTTTTAGATAATAGTAGCAGTCGCGGATGAACATGAAATGGATTTCTTTGCTTTGTATACAAGGTCTATAATTTATTAAATTTGAAATCAAAAAGCAAAAAAATGTTTTTTTTTCGTTCCCACATACATGGCTAGTTGCAGATTGAAACTTTAAAAGTATGGATAAAAATCCTCCAATCCCAGATAAAAGAACTTTGCCTGTAGATATTAAGTGAAGTAGATTAAAATCTGAAAAGCACTTAATTAAAAAAATTGGAAAGCAACTGATTTTAATTGATGAATTTATTTATATTCTTATATATTCTTGCTGAGGTCTCTTGCAATAATTTACTAATCTAAAACTCGTTTTTCAATTTTAATCCAGTCTAATGCCTTTAGCAAGTCCAAAAATGAACAGTAATATTTAATTTGCACAATGCTCACAAAATAGGACAATTACTATCCGATTACTATGTTTTAGTAGCGTTATGTTTCATTTTCACTCCAAACCTATGTCTATTTAACAATTTTATTTCACCCTGTGCTTCGGGACATTTAAAAGATTGTACATAAAGACATCCATTGAACTGTGGAATAGAAAGACGAATTTAGACACAAGTTATGAATTTTAATAGTCCTATGAACATGAAACACATGTACATTAATTTAGTTAATAAATTCATTTTCAAGCTACACAGCACAACTGATGCGTTTTATGTTTAGCAGACTATTCAAAATCTTGGCAAGGCTAACAGTCGTCTATCTATTTGTCTAGTTGTAAAGCTCCACTGCAGAAGCAAATATCTACAGTCTTCGTAGTATATATTAATACAATAAAGACACGAATATTTGATTTCTAACAAGCTTTTAAACAGCTAGAAACATTTCAACATTTATACAAAGAGAAGTCTCTTTGTTTTATTGTAAACTTTGAATTTGAAAAATGTTTGTCGCCATCGTCTTCAATGTATTGATATAATCGTCGACCACTGTATTAATGTACATTTCAGTGTTGGTTTGTGGAATGCGTTGTATATTATCATATACGCTTTAACCAACGCAACTAAACTGATGAAATACTCTACGAGGTCGACAGAGGAGATATTTGCTCTCTTCATCTGTATAGCATTCACCTTCGATGCACTTAAGGAAGAACGGCATTTTTCATCTATTTAAAGGGGCTGTCGACGTAATTTCAAGTGGCCCTTGATTAACAAAGAAAAAAGTGGCATGTCCGATTCACAACATCTATTTGAGTAACAATGAGGTAGTATCGTCGTTTTATCTTAAGGGTGTTGATTTATTACAATTTTATCGTCCTCGCATTTACCATTTTTACCATTTTAAATTAGACAATAGACATGCCATTTTTTTTTTAATAGAGGTTTACTTTAAATTATGTCAATAAACATAAGTCTTGATAGTTGAATTCTGTGTCACATGATTTTAGGACATTTAATAATATTATTATTAAGGGGTCTGTAGAAGTAATTTCAAACGAGCCTTCCTTAGCAAAAATTGGCATGTCCGGCTGTCGAAGACAACCTTAAATCCATGATATTATCAATCTATATAATATAACAAGACATTCGTAAATATGTACCCTATAGTCGGCTAAACGGCTGAATTTTTTTGTGGACACTCAGCTAGTAATTTATAAGATATCGTAAGTCCGAAGTCACTTTTTTAGAGAAAACACAATTGAAATAATAACATTTTAAAAAGAGAAACATGGGGCTAATTGCTAATTTATTCTGGATAGGGAAAAGTTTTTAAAGGTACGGTTGTGAAACCGATATTCCACTCTTCATATGGAGGGTCACTTGAAATTCCGTTTATTGTTTTGGAAACCAATCTTTATTATATTCACAGCAGAGACACAGGTTTTCATTTATGTCTCATCTTTTGTTGGCAACCCTCCAGCTATAATTATGTAGATTATAATTTGACGATGTATTATTAATAATTTTTCGAGTATCTCACGCGCTTACAAGACAGATGAAGAAAGTTAGGTTTATGCGTAATTACTGTTAAGACTTTGTGCCCTCGCAGCACAAGTGTGAGAAAAGTTAATCTATTTGGTTACACACTAGAGGTTTAAACAAGTGTGAGAAAAGTTAATTTATTTTGTTACACACAAGAGGTTTAAACATGGTTTAAACAACCAAAGTTCTTCTCAATATGTCTTCAATAAGATAGGCTATAGATTGAAAACACGTAAACTTTCAATATAGCGTACAATTATCCTATTTGATTTAATATAACATTGCTTGACGAATCTCAAAATATATTCTATATTTGTCCAAAGTCCACGCTGATTTAGTACTTCAGTCCTTATCCCAGCAAACTGTGACATCAGATCACAATTTCAAAAAAAATAATTCGTCTGTGTCCGAATTTAATGAATTTAAGCCGCGTCTCAAATCCCCCAAAAACCGGTTTCTATTGAGCGTTGGCTTAAATCTGAAAAATTGAATACAATTTAAAGTGGAACCTACTATATTAGAGCCGCGTCTTAATTTTAAGCCGCGGCTCAAATTCTTTAAATTCGGCCTCTGGTCTCTTTTGTCAGCGGATAAGTTAAAACGAAAAAAAAATACAAACGTTTAAGGATTAATTGTCGAATTACAGATAAAAACGAGATTGAAATCAAATAAAAGAAGCTGAACGCAATTCTTCCAGTTTATTCCCATGTGTACTATGTAACCCCCCCCCCCCTCTGCAAGGACAATATCAGACTAATTTGCTGACACGAAACCAATTATTTCAAGATCTCTGTAAAAGGAATTGTTAACATATTTGAAATTAGAAACGCAATTAAATAAATCTGTAAAAAGATACTTTATAGTGTTGTAGAGACTTCAGAGACTGTACGAAATGGTTCCTTAAACTTAAAACTTGTTCCTTTCCTTACAAAATCATATTTAAACTTATAAAAACAATTGTTCTAAGCAAAAATGTAGTTTAAACCTAAAAATGACGGCATTAAAGAGTTTTAGGTTGTCATTAGAGTCTAATCCTTTGTGAGTAACCCTCTAGATTAACAGAAAGTATTAAAGTTTGAGTTATTTCATATTTTTCTCTTTTAAAATTATGTATATATATAATTGTCGTCATATATATTAATACAACGAAACTAACTTTCTTTTCAATTTTGATTTTAGCCAACCTTTGAAACAGCTGCAGAGACACATGTTAATTGACAGCTTCTCATTGTTTACTTTTAAATGCTTGTTAGGGATCAAAGCATTATCAATAAAAAGTCGTCTTCATTTTACAGATATATTGTCCACCAATAATATAAGTATTCCATAGATATATAACATTAGTTGCATAAAGAAATGTTATTCACAAAACAAATATTTCCAATAAGGCATCCATCTTATTTATGTTAAAAGATGTCCTCAGGAATCCTGATTTAGGATGGGAAACACATCTAAAACAATAAAATCAGAGCAAAAAAAATGAAATCTTTTTCCGAATAAAAAGTAAACTTGTAAACAATCACAAATAATATAAACGTAATTAAAGAGATAATTAAATTAACAACAAGGCAAAAAAGTATGATTAAGTGAGGCAGAAGGAAAATAATTGAACTCAAAATAAAAACCTAATGAGGAATGTGAAATAATAACATGAGAAAAAGTCATCAGAAAAAAAGCATTTATTTGATAAGAAGCTAACTGCTTGTTCTTGACTTAGGACACAATCAAGGACTTCAACAAAAATTATTTCACAGAAGAATGCGCAAAGGAAACCAAAATAATTTTTATTTACTTGATAAATTAAAAGCCTCGAATAATTATTATTATTCCATTAACACGTTTTTCTAGAAAAAAATCCATTTTAATATTTTTGAGTAATAATTATTTTTATTAAAAAATGTTTCAACGTTAATTGGTTTTGTTAGTTTGACAGTTTGATGGTTAGCAACGCGACTCTGGACTCCCCAGCAGATATCCCTGTCTGTCACAGGTACGGCCTTGGATCGTTTTCTATTTTTTGAAAAACGATAATTTCGTTTTAAAAACGACGAAGAAAAACGTAAAACGAAACAGACATTTTTAAAAATGATCGTTTTTTAAAAGTAAAAAAAGAAATTGTCGTTTTTCACTTTTAGTTCGTCGGTTCGTTAATGAAGGTAAGTCTTTTTTAAATTTGACAATTTTGGTCGGAAGACACTTAGATCAGAAAAACCTTGGGTCATAAAACATTCAAGTCATTTCACTCGATGAAAAAAAAAAACATTTAAAACAATATTCATAACACTTATCTTCCTGAAAAAAAATTTGAAATTAATTGTCATAAAACTCAGATTCATTCGTGAATTTTTTTTCAAAAACGAATTGTATCATTTTATTCTTTTTCGTTGTTAAAACTTCAAAACGAGTGGTGCGTTCGTTGTGACCAACTGTTTATTCCAAAAACGATACTGTCGTTTTTAAAAAAAAACGAAACGCAAAACTTTAGTTTTTTTGGTCGTTTTAATAACGATCAACAACCCTAGTCACAGGTTAAATAGGTTTTATGTACTCGGACTGCATTGAAAAAGGTCCGAAATTTTCTTGAAAATTCATATTAAAATATTACTTCTTGTTTTTTATCATCATTATTTGTTCACAACTTATTACTTAAAATGTTCATAATAATTTATAAAAAATGTTTGACAGCTGGCTTCTTCTTAATTAAAAGGTCGACCATTAGTTTTCCAAATAAATATCTTTTGCATTTTGACGAAATAATATTTTTTGATGGAAAAGTTAAAAGCTTTTGTCACCTATTAAACGTTGATTAATTATTTTATAGAAAATTTTCCGGAGATTTTAGAAATGATAATCTTTCTGCATCTTCTGCAGTTGCATGGTTTCTCAGATCGGAAAAATGCAAATGAAGTTTTGTTTAAAGGGAGTGACCAGCAATGTATGGCGGTGGAACTGAATATGTGTATTGTGGACAAATTTTTTAGGATTCATTTGAGATATATAAAACTTTCTACGAAATATATTTACTGAGTTAGAGCGCAAAGTCGACGTTCAAAATCATGAATTTAGGTGGGTACGTTTACAGAATCGTTTTTATTAATTATTAAATAACGACAACCAAAAATGTAAACAAAATTCTATGGTAAGCTAATTAGTTGTTTAGGAACCATAGATAAAGATAGAATGCGCATAAGACAACATTTTTCATCTTGAAAGATATAAATGTACAGAGATGTTTTAAAGATATTCCTATTATATAGATTACCTAGGTCGGTTGTGAATATTAGCTGTTCTGAAGTCATTGAGTACTTGTGGTGTACATGAGTTCTGTAGAGAGAAATTTAAGTTAGTTTAGTCCTTCTCATGTCCTTCTTCAGTTCTCGTCAATATATTGCTCAGTGAAATATTGTTGTTCAGATAGTTCCATTCCCGGAGTTATTTTACACTCTATTATAAAATCCATTAAAACACCAAACCTTAGTCACAGGTTAAATAGGTTTTATGTACTCGGACTGCATTGAAAAAGGTCCGAAATTTTCTTGAAAATTCAAATTAAAATATTACTTCTTGTTTTTTTATCATCAGTATTTGTTCACAACTTATTACTTAAAATGTTCATAATAATTTATAAAAAATGTTTGACAGCTGGCAGCTGCTTATCATTGAAGTACACTTTGACCCCTAGAAGTATGAGTTCGCGGACTGTACAATTCTTGGTGATTTTGCGTACATAAGCTATCTATGTTTATTTATTTATCTATGTTAGGAATTTAAAAAAAAGTACCCACCCAAATTCATGATTTTAAACGTCGACTTTGCACTCATCTCAGTAATTATACATCGTGGAAACGTTTTATACGTCTCAAATGAATCCTAAAAATTTGTCTACAATACTGCATACTCGGTTTAACCACCATACATTGCCGTTCACTCCCTTTAATGAGTAATCAAGTAAAACTAGGGGCTTAAACAAGGTTTTTTGCCAGGGGGAGTGGGACTCAGCTATAGATAGGTGTGTTTCACTTTTTCCGATTGGTCGTTCATCGTTCGTTAAAGACTGCAAGATCGATGAATTAAATCGATTGTTCAGTAAGTTATAAAGCGATCGGTTTTTCTAATTAAGTTTGTTAAAAATCGTTAACTGTAAAAATCGATCGTTTATTTATTTCGTTCAAAAATTTTGCTCGTTAACTGACTGCAGCTAATCCAACAATGATAAAGGTCGTTAACTTTTTGAAGTCATTAATTTTTTCGTTCATTATTAAAAAATGATTTTCTCTAAACGATCTATTAATTGTTCGCCGATCCAAATTTTTCGGAACGACTCGTTGTGAGACCGGGCCGTGATGTGGTTTAATTGACTACCTTCTAAAAACATTAGAATTATCTTATTGGGGGGGAGGGGTCCCAGCAATATATACGATCAAGGACAACATTGTAGAATTTTTAACAACAATTGTGTTTTGTGATTTTTACCCTATTTTTTTATTTTGTTCATTGTCTTTGTTTTTTCAATTTTATATATTTTCATCAATTTACTCGTAAAGAATAATTCAAAGAATAATGAATACATTTTTGAAATTAATAAAAAGTTAGATATTGTAAAGAGATCATTTTTTAGTTTCCTTAATTGAAAAAAAATATTATGAGCTAGCTTTGAATTCGATATTAAGGAACTTTAAACATAATTTCAAGTGACTATCCATTCCTAGACTGGCTTGTCCGATTCACAACGGTACTCAAATCAAGATAGAATAAGTTGTCCATGTTTATCTTTTTAAATTTTAGTATTTTTAATTGTGTATTTTCTGCAAAAGTGACTTGCGCATTTCTAATGCCATAAGCAGAAATTGCGATAATTTAACTTTTTTCAAGAAAAAAAACGATAAGATCTTCCAGATGATCTGACAAGCGTTTACGGATTCCGTTGTAAATAGGACAAACCACTTCTTAAATGGATAATCACTTGGATTTGATAATCCAAAGGAATTTAAAATTTTTCAGAGAGAATTCTATTCTGTTCTTGCTGTTGATGTTGGGAACACTGTGGTTAGCAACAACACTTTACAATTTCAATCAGACTCCATACTTGCAGGTAGAGATGGGAATCAATCAGACTCCTTACTTGCAGGTAGAGATGGGCATCAATCAGACTCCATACTTGCAGGTAGAGATGGGCACCAATCAGACTCCATACTTGCAGGTAGAGATGGGCACCAATCAGACGCCTTACTTGCAGGTAGAGATGGGCATCAATCAGACTCCATACTTGCAGGTAGAGATGGGCACCAATCAGACTCCATACTTGCAGGTAGAGATGGGCATCAATCAGACTCCTTACTTGCAGGTAGAGATGGGCATCAATCAGACTCCATACTTGCAGGTAGAGATGGGCACCAATCAGACTCCATACTTGCAGGTAGAGATGGGCATCAATCAGACTCCTTACTTGCAGGTAGAGATGGGCAACAATCAGACGCCTTACTTGCAGGTAGAGATGGGCATCAATCAGACTCCTTGCTTACAGGTAGAGATGGGCATCAATCAGACTCCTTGCTTACAGGTAGAGATGGGCATCAATCAGACTCCATACTTGCAGGTAGAGATGGGCACCAATCAGACTCCTTACTTGCAGGTAGAGATGGGCACCAATCAGACGCCTTAATTGCAGGTAGAGATGGGCATCAATCAGACTCCTTGCTTACAGGTAGAGATGGGCATCAATTAGACTCCATACTTGCAGGTAGAGATGGGCACCCATCAGACTCCTTACTTGCAGGTAGAGATGGGCACCAATCAGACTCTTACTTCCAGGTAGAGATGGGCACCAATCAGACTCCTTACTTGCAGGTAAAGATGGGCACCAATCAGACTCCTTACTTGTAGGTAGAGATGGGCATCAATCAGACTCCTTGCTTGCAGGTAGAGATGGGCACCAATCAGACTCCTTACTTGCAGGTAGAGTTGGGCATCAATCAGACTCCTTACTTGCAGGTAGAGATGTGCATCAATCAGACTCCTTACTTGCAGGTAGAGATGGGCACCAATCAGACTCCTTACTTGCAGGTAGAGATGGGCACCAATCAGACTCCTTACTTGCAGGTAGAGTTGGGCATCAATCAGACTCCTTACTTGCAGGTAGAGATGGGCATCAATCAGACTCCTTACTTGCAGGTAGAGATGGGCACCAATCAGACTCCTTACTTCCAGGTAGAGATGGGCATCAATCAGACTCCTTACCTGTAGGTAGAGATGGGCATCGTTTTGAAAAATCGTTGATAAAAATACACTAATTTTTAAACTTTTGACAATCAACAAAAATTTTTGTTTTGTTTGAAATTTGTCTTAAGTAACAAACCTTTTTTTCTTTTTCAAAGGCAATCGCTATTCGTCTATTTTCCAGAAGAAACTTTAAAATGTCATTTTATTTCAACTTGTCATGTCCTTTTATAAACAATATCATGTAAGACATTAGAAACAACTGCTTAGATAATATTCAACCTTCTTTTTCTAAATTATTGTTCCCTTTCTAACTAGAGAAGGGGATCGGTTAAAAACTTTCGGAAAAATCGGCCGTTTTTTCTTGTTTAATTTGGATATGATCAAACCTTCACTTAAAATCTTTGAAAATGTTCATAGTTTTACTCTTAAAATGTTTGTTTCAATGGAACTCTAGAATTTGCTTATTACGTTGTCATGAATTTAAAATGTATATATTTAGGCGAATAAAAGAGAGATACTTGCTGATTATGCTTTACCAGTTGCAGTGGTTTCATTCAGGTAAATCAATCAATCAATCGATTGATCAATACTTGTCAATCAACTACATCTATATCTGTCAATCGATAAGAAAGTGCCATCCAGGCAATCATTCAATAAGCTACCTAACTAAACAATTTCTATGTTAATTAATTAATTAATCAATTATCAATTATCAATTATTCAATTATGAAACAACTGATTGTTCAATTATTACCCATTGTCCAATTATCTGACTAATTTGACTAATCAATGGAGAAATCATCTGTATAAAATAAGTTTTGAATAAAGTTTGAACAAATATTTGCCAAAAAAGCTAATGGAGTGTTTACTGTTTATTTCTAGTTTTATTGGAAGTGTTCTTTTCAAGGAAGTTTCATTAGATCAATTCCAAGCTAGAGAGGTAAATACTTTACACCTACCTACCTACCTACCTACCTACCTACCTACCTACCTACCTACCTACCTACCTACCTACCTACCTACCTACCTACCTACCTACCTACCTACCTACCTACCTACCTACCTACCTACCTACCTACCTACCTACCTACCTACCTACCTACCTACCTACCTACCTACCTACCTACCTACCTACCTACCTACCTACCTACCTACCTACCTACCTACCTACCTACCTACCTACCTACCTACCTACCTACCTACCTACCTACCTACCTACCTACCTACCTACCTACCTACCTACCTACCTACCTACCTACCTACCTACCTACCTACCTACCTACCTACCTACCTACCTACCTACCTACCTACCTACCTACCTACCTACCTACCTACCTACCTACCTACCTACCTACCTACCTACCTACCTACCTACCTACCTACCTACCTACCTACCTACCTACCTACCTACCTACCTACCTACCTACCTACCTACCTACCTACCTACCTACCTACCTACCTACCTACCTACCTACCTACCTACCTACCTACCTACCTACCTACCTACCTACCTACCTACCTACCTACCTACCTACCTACCTACCTACCTACCTACCTACCTACCTACCTACCTACCTACCTACCTACCTACCTACCTACCTACCTACCTACCTACCTACCTACCTACCTACCTACCAAACTACCTCCCTCTACCCATCCCAACCTTAATGCCTACCTACGTAGCTACATACCAATTTTTGTTTAGTGTAAAAGGGTTGCAATTTCCAACATTTTTCTTTGCGCTAAAATTTCCTTCCCGAGAAACTTTTCGTTTAACTATGTGTAGTTTAAATTATGAAAATTATTATCATCAAAATCCTCCAACATTTTGCAACACTATTCCATTTTAATGTTTGTTTTGTTTAAGCTGTTTACTGAACTATTTAGAAATATTTGCAACAAAGGTACTCAGTAGAGAGTAGGGAACGTACTTTGTATTTTATCTTTCCATCTTGCATGATTTTTTTATACTCATTTTCATACTCGGCATAAAAACGGATAAACTTGGCTTGTGTTCATGAATATTGTAAACTCCTGGGTTCAATTACGGGGACCACTAATAAGCTGCTGGAACAAGCAGTACAGTACACATACAGACTATATATATAAGTTGCTGAAGCAAGCAGTACAGTACACATACAGACATAGAGAATAGAATATATAGAGAGGAATTAAAAGAATCTCTCGGTATGAATTTTTTCAGTCCCTTTCAGCCTGAAAGGGAGTTCAAAGTGTACAAATCATGTAAATGTTCACAAATTTTATGCAGTAGAGTACATTAATACAGTATGTTCCCTAGACTATCCATTTCAATTTCGAATTTTTTAAACTGTTAAATAAACTTTATAATGAATTAGGTGAATAAAAACATCATTTGATTTATAGTTATAACGGAAAATCATCGTTTGTAAAGTGGAAGGCATAGAGTCTATGTGAAATGATCATTGGTCAATTATGAAACCATAATTTGGGTTTCTTTTAACAATAATTTGAGATTTTCTATATAATGATATTCCAGGGCCCAACAGGTTATATAGCATAAATTTGTGACGTACACCTGTGCAGTATGGATACAGTACAACAAAATGGCCGTTTTACACTTTTTTCAGTAAATCCTCTCTATATATTCTGTTCTCTATGCATACAGACTATATATAAGCTGCTTGAGCAAGCAGTACAGTACACATATAGACTATATATAAGCTGCTGGAGCAAGCAGTAAAGTTCACATACAGACTATATATAAGGCAAACCGGGAAAGAACACCCAATGAATCAGCCCCTTCAAGGGAGATACTAGTGGAAAACTCCTTGTTTTTCACTTGCGATTTTTCAAAAGAATTTATGTCAAGAATTTTCAGAATTTAATTCTTCTGAATACAGAGCAGCACTAAATTATTTTCCTCACTGTTACTACTTTTTATGCCGGGTTGCCGGAAATAATAACAACACTGTCTTTGAAAAGTATAAAAGGAATTGAGTTTTTGCCACAAACTCGCATTTTCTAACCCGTATATCTTTGCAACCTGAGGTTTTTCTTCCCGTCAAACTTGAAATTCTAGCTCTATTGCCATCTATTCTTATTCTATCTTGGTTTATATATTTTCTTTATTTTCTGCATGATAACAAAAAACTTTTCATAATCTTATTCATATTTCATATGTTTAAAATTTACAATATTGTTTACTTTATGTGTTAAACTAATTCATAAATGATTGTTTAGGTTCATGAAGTTTTCATACTTCCAGCCTGGTCAAACTTCTCTCTCAAGGTAACGGTCATGGTCATGGTCATGGTCATGATCATAGTCATGGTCATGATCATTATCATAGTCATGGTCATGGTCATGGTCATAGTCATTTTCATGGTCATGATCTAGGAAATGGCCATGGCCATGGTCATTGGTCATGGTAATGGCCATGGTCATTGGTCATGGTAATAGCCATGGTCATTGGTCATGGTAATGACCATGGTCATTGGTCAGGGTAATGGCCACGGTCATTAGTCATGGTAATGGCCATGTTCATGGTAATAGCAATGATTATAGTCATGGTCATGGTCTTATAGCATGATCATGGTCATGATAAAATTAGATGAAAATAATAATAATAATAATATCATAATATTAAATATTAATATTTTAATAATATAATATTAAAGGTTGTATTGTCTGGAATGATGTTAGGATTTCCTCTTTCTCTTCTGTTCTTCATGGATCAAAATATTGCCGAGAGTATGGTCAATAGCCCAGATAATAAACTAGTTAAAGGTATCATTATTATCATTGTTATCATTATTGTCATGATAATCTTTATGATTATTATCATCATGATTTTTAATATTCTTATGGTTACTATTTCAGCCCTTGGCATTTTTTGATAATCTTTATAATCATTAATTATCATTAAAACTATAAGAATTATTACTTTCATTATTGATCTTTTCCTTCATGATAATTATCGTCAAATCTAATTAGAATTATTGTTATTGATGTGACAATCTTTATCTGCTATGGCTGTTTTCCTTCCGTTGAGAATAAATAGAAATCATATATGTTTTATTGCTTAATCTGTCTTATTTTCAACGGAAAAATAAATTATTAGATTAGATTAGATAAGAATTTATATTGTAAATGTTTTCAAAATCATCATTAAAATTACTGGTTCGCTTAATCCGCATCTTTTTTGCTCCATGATTGCAAAATATACAAATAACACTGAATCCGAATCTACTTTTTTGAAGTCGTATTTATTATTCAGATTCGGATCCAAGTCAAAATCATCATCATAATTAGTGGTTCGCTTAATCCGCATCTTTTTTGCTCCATGATTGCAAAATTTCAACCAAAATATACAAACAACACTAGATCCGAATCTACTTTTTTCTAGTCGTATTTAATATTCAGATCCGCATCCGAGTCAAAATAAATATAAGCCTTGAACAAAATTATTAAAATTGTATTCTCTTGTCATTATAATACTAATATTATTTAAATAGAATGGTTATTTCTAGATATAACAAGCTTTTTGACAAAGATAAATGTCATGATTTCTATATTGAAATTGATCATGAAATGAGCATTAATGATAAAGTGTACAATAGTTTTATAAAATTATTATCATTTAGTATTATTAACATTTCTGAATAAAGATTCCAACAGAATTGTAAGATTTAACAGTATTCCCTTTACAACTATTTCACAATCATAACACCACTCTGCACTATGCCCCCAATTGATGACATGTAAAAAGAACATAGAATCAGTAACCTTGTCTCAAATATTCTAATTGGAGTCTCTGTTAAACTTATTCCAAGGTGAGATAAAAGTTCGCTTAATTCTGAAAAAAAGAATCGTTTTAAGAAATTTTGAACATTTAAGACTAAAGTGAAACTAAGAGAATCTTCAAAATTAACTATTCTATTCTCCATCTTCTTTTATATTTGGATTTGAATATTCTGAAAACAAAAAGTTTTGCAACAAACTTTTTATATGACAAGTCATTTATTTGTTTTGTAGAAGCCAGCACAAATTAAATGATTTAGAAGAATTCAAAGATGGGAGAATTTAGGATTTAGCAGAATTAAAGACTGTTGAAGCAAGAAATACGGCGATATCTGCTACATTTTTTATCATTTTAATTATTTGTGACGTGAACCATTCATTTAAAATTATAACGACAATTCCGTAAAAATCTTTTATCAAATTTTGAAAAGATATTTTATGAATTTTTTAGAAATATAAAAAATTGGTTTTCAATGATTCCTTTATATTAAATGTCTTTTAATCTAGTTTTTATATAAAAGGAAACCTATTCTAGGATTAATTGAACAAATTAATTTTGTTGGTTACTAGAAAACCAAACAAAAGTCTTCTTAAAAACCAAATAATATTTTTTCTACTTCTATATAATTTGTTTGTCACAGTACAGGCCAACAGTCAGATTTCATAAAATTGCCAACAAAATATAAATAAGATTAAAAGTTTTTGAAAACGGCCAGTAAACACAAAAATCTTCTAAATCTTGAATTGCTGAGCGGAGATTCCTAGATAACTAATAAAAACCACAAGCTTGGCTTCGGAAACCCCAAATTTTTATTGGAGATTCAACGCTGTTCATCAGAGATCCCAAGATTTTCCTTGGAGACCCAATAATTTTAACAAAGATTCCCAAGCTTTTCAACGGAGACCCCCAGATATTCATTGGAGACCAAACCATGCTTTTCATTAGAGACCCCAGATTTTCATTGGAGATCCCCAATATTATCATCGGAGACCTCAATTAAAAGCTAGAGGTCTCCAATATAAGATCTGAGTTGTTCTCCGATAGTACTCCAATGATAATGATATCTTCCCGGACTCTAAACTTTTGTACGAAGGAACATGATGGCAAGGAAACAATAAAATCAAAAAGGGAGACTAACAGTCTAGCATTTGAACCAAGTAACTAGTGTCAACTTTAATTCGAACCGGACTGACCGGCCTTAATGAAGCGTGGCGAGTACCGAATCGACCCTATCCTTAGCCAGCTCTGTTTTAACTTTGATGGCACGGCCAAACCTCTTTCAGTACCCGGCCTATCATATAGGCATATTTGACCTTCACCCAATACCTTTATTTAATGTGACATTCGACCTTATTTTTATAGATTTGGCCTTTAATTGTTATTTTTATATTTTAAGACCCTTGAACTATATACCTATTCCTGTTCTGGATGGACTTTTTCTATACTTAGGTAAATATCTATCTATCCTTTATACAAATCTTATCCTGTTCATCTATTTATCTACATATCCATCTATCAATATTTATATCTATCTATCTATCTATTTATCTAAATATCCTTTATGCATATTTATTTTTAAACACATCTACCTATCTATATATCTATCTATCTATTTATATGTCTATCTATTTATCTATCTAGCTGTGACAGCAGTGTCTGGAAATCAAATGTTTGAAAGATTACAGCTCCTGTTCATGGAGCAGACTGCGTATCCTCCAAACCATTACATTAGGTAAACATTTCATTATTTACTTCTTCAGAGTCTTTGAATTGATTTTTTTATGAATGATTGATTTGATTTGATTTGATTTGTTTTGAATTATTTTGATTTATTTTGATATGATCAAATTTTATAAGATTTGATTTTTAATATATGATTTTATCTATCTTTATCTATAATTTTATAATATTTGATGACTTTTTATATGATTTGATTTGACCAAATATTTACGATAAACGATAATAAATTGTCAAAAAAGTATATAGAAAAATTTTCTTATTTCTACTACTAAAAATAAGTACTAAGGAAAAAATATCACATAATTGTGTTCTGATTTTTTTTTCTTGAAGGAAATAACTTTATGACTGTTGTCCTTTGTTTTTACTTCCTGTCGTTGAATATCCGGAAAAAATCCTTAATAAAAATATGACTTTTTTCTTTCTGACTTTAATTGACTTTGGAGTTTTTTGCTGTTGTTTTATTTCTCCAAATACTTTCTGAAATGAATTCGTTGGAGGAAATCCTAATTTTTTAAATGTCAAATCCGAATGGACTGAACACTCTGATTTGGGTTCACAATTTACTCATTGACCGGATATGTTGGCCTTCAAATCCTTCCGTAAGAGCAAGGACAAATTAAAATTATTTTTACAGTTTTCATTATTTTCATGCTGATTTTGCTTAGGAGAGTTCCACAACGAAAAATTCATCAATTTACTGCATGCCAGGTATGCTTATAATTACATTTACATTTACATTTACATGTACATTTACAATTTACATTTACCATTACTATTACTTTTACATTTACATAACATTTCACATTTACTTTTACATTTACATTTCCATTTACATTTTCATTTACACTTACAGGTCCTTTCAAATTTACTTTTACATTTACATTTAGATATATTTACATTTTTTCCCAATTTATTTTACATTTACTTTCACAATTACTTTTACATTTACATTTTCACTTACATTTACATTCCCATTTACTTTTACATTTACATTTACATTTACATTTACTTTCACATTAACTTTTACTTTCAAATTTACATTTACATTTACTTTCACTATTTTATTTATCGATTTTGATGGTTATTATATCGTTAGAACTGACGAGGGTCAACCCAAACCGAAATATATTTTCAATAAATGTGGAACTAACATCTACTTTTTTACTCTACAGAGGTTTGGTCCATCACCATCACCGAATTTTAAATTTACTTTCACAATTACTGTTACATTTACATTTACTCTCACATTTACATTTACTTTTACATTTACTTTTACTTTCACCTTTACATTTACATTTTCCTCCACATTTAATTTTACGTTTACATTTACTTTCTGATTCACATATACTTTCACATTTACATTTACATTTATTTATATTTACATTTTTGAATTTTATTCTTTGGATTGAGTTTTGGAACATTTTTCTAAATCAGATCTATCTCTTTCTAAAGTAATATTGGAATAAATTAAATCTGCTGTATGACTATGTTATTTCTTAGAAAAAGACAAAAATTCGAATTTAAGTATTCAACTGTTAAAAAAAGGCATCTATCGAGTTAAAAATGACAAAAGAAGTATGCATTAGTGTTATAAAAAGCTAAACCTTATCAAAAATACATTTTAAAATTTAAAGACCTGTGATAAGGGAGATGTTAAAAAACTTAAATACCAGTTGAAACAATAAGGAAAGAATTTCTCTACGGCGGACCAAGAAATCATCATGATTAATGTGCCACTCTGTACAATACACAATAAAGTTAAATGAAATTCTTTCGAAACGAAAACAAATATTTCGTATATATTGGGACTGTAAGATTAATTTCAAGTGACCTCCTATGCAGAGAGAGCAACGTCCGATTAACAAAGGTACCCTTAAAGCATTTGAAAGTTTGTCGATTAAAGTGTGTTTAAACTTATTGTAAACCGATTGTTTACAGTTGTACATTTAAGAGTGCGCTGTGTACAGTCTCAACTCAACACAGCGCAAACTCGACTCCACGAACACATAAAGGTTTTAAGCATAGAGAATAGAATATATAGAGAGGAATTAAAAGAAGCTCTCGGTATGAATTTTTTCAGTCCCTTTCAGCCTGAAAGGGAGTTCAAAGTGTACAAATCATGTAAATGTTTACAAATTATATGCAGTAGAGTATTAATACAGTATGTTCCCTAGACTATTCATTTCAATTTCGAATTTTTTAAACTGTTAAATAAACTTTATAATGAATTAGTTGAATTAAAACATCATTTGATTTATAGTTATAACGGAAAATCATCGTTTGTAAAGTGGAAGGCTTAGAGTCTATGTGAAATGATCATTGGTCAATTATGAAACCAGCCTATTTCATAATTTGGTTTTCTTTTAACAATAATTTTAGATTTTCTATATAATGATATTCCAGGGCCCAAAAGGTTATATAGCATAAATATGTGAAATACACCTGCAGTATGGAAACAGTGCAACAAAATGGCCGTTTTACACTTTTTTCTAGTAAATTCCTCTCTATATATTCTATTCTCTATGGTTTTATGGGTACCTCTGGGCATCGAGGGGCACTTGAAATTACGCTAATAGTCCCTTTAAGGTGGTTCAGCTACTACTACTGTGTGTACTGGGCTTCTGGCCGTATCCCTATATAAAGATGATTTTCCCTCTTATGCTGTTTTCCTTCCTGCCTATCAGAATGCTAATCATTCCAAGGTATAATAATAATCATAATAATAATAATTATAAATCCTGTGCTTTATTTTAGTTAGGGTTTTTAATCGGAATTCCGTTGCGCGGAATTGCGCGCAACTGTTCTCGAATTATGCTGAATTGCGCGAAATTACGCGGGAATTGCAGAGCTCGCAAACGCTGGCAAGTAAAATCCATTCGCGTTGGAAACCCTAATTTTAATTAAAATTAAAATCTATACTTAAAATTTAATTTAAAAAAGAGATTTTTAAGCTACTGCAGGCTACTATTAGCCTTGTTACGCGATCAAATTCACTTAAAGATCGATTTAATGTCGTCGTTCTATTCCTCCAGTTTTTTGGTGTTATATAAATGCCAGTCAATTCGTGGATTTTAGATAACGAACAGATCATTCAGCAGCTGTTAGTTTTTAAGTTCTGATAACATTTTTTCTTGTTCATTAATAAAGTTGCTATTCGTTAACAATTTTCACTTTTTAACTGCTTTAATTGTAGATATACAAAATATTCATTGTTAACTTCATTCACCGTTAACGACTGTTCAGTTCGTTAACGAAAGTTGAACCTCTATCTAATGAATGGTTTTGTTCGTTGACAAAGTTGACAATCCTTAATGATTTTTTTAAGGTTTATTGAAAATAAATTCCTTCAAGTTTTGGATGGAATCCATCAATGACAGGAACCAGCCCCCCTTCAGGGGCACAAGGCCCTTCTTCCTGGGCAAACTCAACCTGGACCTTATCAATGGACAGGGTCGAAAATGCCCCCACCTCCCCCTCCAACCCAAACTATTGCCACATTCTCCCCGCCCCCTCTTCTTAGTACTTCAGCTCGGGGACC
Source organism: Eurytemora carolleeae (assembly GCF_000591075.1). NCBI lineage: Eukaryota > Metazoa > Arthropoda > Copepoda > Calanoida > Temoridae > Eurytemora > Eurytemora carolleeae. The sequence goes on from NW_019396749.1 coordinate 26,685, forward strand.
TCTTCAACGTAGAAAGGTAAAACAGTTCATCCTTGAGAATAAAATCATTGGCTTAAAGGTAATATCGTTTGGTAAGCTGAAAATTGGTAACCTGATAATTTGGTAATCTAACAATTTGGCAACCTGACAATTTGGTAACCTGTCAATTTGGTAACCTGACAATTTGGTAACCTGACAATTTTCTAACCTGACAATTTGCTAACCTGACAATTTGCTAACCTGACAATTAGGTAACCTGACAATTAGGTAACCTGACAATTAGGTAACCTGACAATTTACTAACTTAACAATTTCCTAACTTGACAATTGGTAACCTGACAATTTGCTGATCTAGCCATTTGGTAACCTGACAATTGATAACCCGACAATTTGCTAACCTGACAATTGGTAACCCGACAATTTGCTAACCTGACAATTTGGTAACCTGACAATTTGGTAACCTGACAATTTGGTAACCTGAAAATTTGGTAACCTGACAATGTGGTAACCTGACAATTGGTAACCTGACAGTTTGGTAACCTGACAATTTGGTGACCTGACTATTTGGAAACCTGTCAATTTGGTAACCTGAAAATGTGCTAACTTGACAATTTGCTAACCTGCCAATTTGCTAACCTGCCAATTTTCAAACCTGAAAATTTGCTAACCTGCCAATTTGGTAACCTGGCAGTTTTAAACCTTACAGTTTTGTAACCTGACAATTTGGTAATTTATATTTATATGTTAAGCTGATTGAGAAAGCTGCCCCAGAAGCTGTATCAACCCGTAGAAATGTATTAATAGTACCTAATAAACCTAAGAAAGCTGTACCCAGCATGTTAAGGTGAGAAAAAAGTTATTATTCCAGTAGAAAAGGTTCACCAAGGAGCTCAAAGTTCTCGACAACAAGAAGTAGTTGGAGATATTTAACTATAAAGCAATAATCAGAACAGCTTCTCAGTTTTCATATTTATTAACCCTATTCCTGCTGGGGGGGGGGTCAGAGTTTGACAGAAAGGATTGAAACCGGATTTTGAAAATAATTCTCAATTTCAATTTCAATCATTTTTCAACTTACCACACCACCAGTTTGGAATTTTAAAACAGTTTTCGTCCCTTCATTCAATATTGTTAGGTAGTTCAGAAAAACCCTTTAATTAAACTCTTAAATACGCTTATAGCTGCTAACTCCTTGTTTAATAATAAACGTTGTAAAATAGACAAATGTTAACCTTTTTTCATAGTTTAGTGCATTTTTTAGCGGTATCGTTATCTCAAGTCTCAATGCACATCTACGCGCAAGTATTTATCTATTGTTGTGGTCGTACCAGAGCTGGGAACTTTTGTGTTCGATACACACAACCCAGATCCACACAATCCAGATCCACACAAGCATTGATCTCGATATCCAAAATAGAAGTGCTTGATCTCGATATCCACAATATAAATGCTTGATCTCGATATCCAAAATAGAAATACTTGATCTCGATATCCACAGTAGAAATGCTTGATCTCGATATTCACAATAGAAATGCTTGATCTCATTATCCACAATAGAAATGCTTGATCTGGATATCCACAATAGAAAACCCACCTCAGGGATAATTAAAATGATGGTATCAGGCATTGATCCTTTTATTTCAGCGTGTCCATGCCTTGAATATCGAGATCAAACATTAAAAATAAACGATCCTCAATTTTTTACTTTATATCATATATTTAGGCAGGAGAGTAGAATAAAGCTGCAGAGTACAGGGGCTGGTCATCTCCAGGTCACTCGGGCTCTCTCTCTCAACACTGGGAACCCCCTCGGTAAAACCGGTTCTTTGAAGAGTCTTGATATTCGTTCTTCCCGGCACAGAGGGTTCCGGTCCCACTCTAATATGAGAGAACTGGAGTGTGCAGGCGTAGACCTGGATCTTGGTCTGCCCAAGACAGGAGTAGGGGTTACAACTGATATTTGTCCAGGAGACTGCTTTAAATCATTAAACGGTGCTGAAAGTATTGACTATCAAGCTCATATCACACACTTAAACTCTTCAGCTCAGTTAAGCTCACCCGACGGAGGTTCGTCTATGCATTCTACAATTGATAGAAGTTCCTCCAATCATACCTCGTTAAATTTACAATCATACAGCCCGCCTCTTCTCTTCATGGGACCAGAGTCTCCTGGTCATCAGAATAGTTTTATCAACTCTTCTCCCACTCATCCTTAAACAAAAACATCGGAACTTCGTAAGATTATTTTTACATTAAGGCTTCCCCACAAAGGATGAGAAAGTAAAGACGACTTTAACTTAACTTAAAAAATATAACGTCCCTAAGTTTGAATTAAGTCTTCTGGCGCGGATAAAGTCATAAAGTCAGTATATATTTCGTATAGTCGTCTCTGAAGTCTCATTCTTTGTTGGTAACCCTGTAGAAAAGTACAAGGCATTTTTGGCAATATTCTTCCTTCAAAAAAACTATGTTTTTTCTTATGTTTTGCCTTAAACTAATCGTGATTCGTGAGTTTTTAAAAAAGGCTTATATGCTGTATTTAAAAAATGTCGAATTTTAAGAAAATGCATCTCATAATTTTTTTAAAAGTTTTACATCAGTAAATCAGGTTAACAAAAGCGGGAATTTTTCCTAATCCGACATTTTTTTTTCTTAAATTAAATATACCATAAGCTTTATTAAATTTCACTGAATATAAAGGTCAAGAAAAAATGCCAAAGACCAACTTTCTAATGACCAATTTAGTTAGGTTAATCCCCCCCCCCCCCCAATTCTATTTCCTAAAATCCACCTGCTCCTGGCTTCAGATCAATAGTTAAACCAACAAGAAAATTTAAATAATTAAAATCTTCTACAAACTTAAATTCATGTTTTTTGTTAAAGGAATATCATTTTCTTTTTTCTAATTATTGCTTGAGTTTTATTGGGCAAAAAATACAAGTCTCACAAAATGTTTTCCATCTCTGTATGTTGTTTACAAATATTAGAAAACATTATAAAGTTCTGGCTAAATTTTGATAAGGAATATTTATTACACAAATGTTATTTATTTACTTATAAATATATAATTAATGAGCGAATTGAAAATATTTCCCATATACAAAAGATCATGTTATGTTTAGTATTAAACAAAAGTATAATTAATTGTGATTAAACTGATTTTTCAATGCAATAAAACTTATTTTACTTTTGGATTGAAATACGAATTTTATTGTTTTGATCCATTAATTGAAAATAAAATGTGTACAACAATTTTCCTCTAAATTCAAAACTTTTGAATTAATCGACCAAATTTAAACCAATTCTTACGAGCTATTCTTTTATCTCTTCTTTCGGAACTAAATTTAATGAATTTTAGCTAAGTTGCTGAACTGTATAGTGTCAGTTCAAATTTGAATCACCGATTCATGAATAAAGATTAAGGAAGAATTTAAATCGGTGATCACTGATCAGTCAAATTTGAGCCGGCGCGACGGTAGGCAGTTCACATTCATTAAACAGAGATGGAATTTAAAGAATTTGAGCCGCCGTTTAAATCTGCCAAAACCCGGTTTAAATTAAGCGCCGGCTTAAATCTTGAAACATTTAATACAATTTTAAGTGGAACCAGCCATATTTAAGCCGCGGCTTAAATTTAAACCGCCGCTCAAATTCTTAAAATCCGGCCACAGAATTATCAAAATTTCAAAAAGCTTTAAAAAATGAACTAATAATTATTTGATTCTCAGAATTCAAAAGTTTCAATTTGTCATTGACGCTTAAGTCAGCTAGCTTAATCCCATCACATTTCAACTTCTATTGGTGGATGTAATGAAAATGGTGCAATAAGCTGTAGAAGCGCACAAAATGTTATTTGTTATTTAGTAAAAAATATGTAAAATTGTAGTTATAATATAGTGCAGTTTAGATACAAAAACAATGTAAGTTAAGTTCATAAATTTGTGTTTAAACGTCTTAAAAGAGATTATTTACAAGTTGTGTATTTTGTATTTTGTACAAACACTGGCTCTAGATTTTAGATGAATAATGTGATTTAGAATTTGATAATTGTTTAGGCATTTAGAACTTCATTTATTAGAAACCTTGATAATGATAAAACATAGTTTAAGCAGAATGTGAAACAAAACGCAGTTGTTAATTAAAAATCCATTCTCAATTTAAACACTTTTTGAATATATGATCTAAATGGGCAATTGCAATAAAGTTAGAATTTTACATCAGTCCAAACGGTCCGTGTAATCATAACATACATTACTTGTACTGGCCAGTCTGGTGGACTATATTGATGTGAATTATTTGCGGCAAACACATTCTCCTTACCCTGTGTATATTGTAGCATTGTTCCCCATATTATTTTGATTGCGGTATTTGAAAGCGTTGAGGATAAAGCTTATTATTATTTTCATTGGTATTATTAATATCATTGGTATTATAATTATCATTGGTATTATTATTATCATTGGTATTATTATTATCATTGGTATTATTATCATTGGTATTATTATTATCATTGGTATTATTAATATCATTGGTATTATAATTTTTATTGGTATTATTATTATCATTGGTATTATTAATATCATTGGTATTATAATTATCATTGTATTATTATTATCATTGGTATTATTATTATCATTGGTATTATTATTATCAATTGTATTATTAATAGCATTGGTATTATTATTATCATTGGTATTATTAATATCATTGGTATTATAATTTTCATTGGTATTATTATTATCATTGGTATTATTATTATCATTGGTATTATTATTTTCATTGGTATTATTAACATCATTGGTATTATAATTATCATTGTATTATTATTATCATTGGTATTATTATTATCATTGGTATTATAATTTTCATTGGTATTATTAATATCATTGGTATTATAATTATCATTGGTATTATTATTATCATTGGTATTATAATTATCATTGGTATTATATCATTGGTATTATAATTATCATTGGTATTATTATTATCATTGGTATTATTACTATCATGCTTTTATATTATCCCATCGTTTCCAACTGCAACTGTTAAAAATGAAAAATTATTTATTTATAAAAATATATATCATATTATTTAGAAATAAAGGTAATCTATTTTGATTATTATTTAATAATATTTTTGGGATGCAAGATAGCCTATAGGCTGATCTGCATAATGGAAATATTATATATAATATGGATTGATTATATAATCTCTGTTTCGGAACAGTATAATACTAATATAGTTAATTTCATTTTTCCCTTGGACTGAATAGGAGACGTAATCGATTCACACTTGTACCCTTCAGAGAAGGATACCGTCTTAAAAAGTGCAAAATTCTAACAATTTAATACAATGCTTTTCAGCTATAAGCATAAATTCGGAAATTATTTGTACAGTGAAAATACGACTGAAAATATTCAGTTTTCATTAAATAAGTCTCAATATCACAGAATTTAGGTTCAGATGGGGAGAGATGATACTTTGTCACTTTATGCAATCTCTAACTCTCACTTTTGTCGATGTAACACGTACTTTATTCTCATCATCTGTATGTATGCCCTTCCATGTCTTGAAACAGTTTCGTCCCCTTGCTATCCTTCTACCTTTAACACTACACCTTCCAGCTCCCTCAAATCCACACCTTCTCCTACGTTCCTCCTCTCCCAATCCATATTCATATATCCCTCAGCCACGCACCTCTGACCCTTTAGTAGAAGTAAATTCAACCTAATGTCTGACCGCGTCAACCTTGTTGCAACGGGTAGTCCTATCGAGTGTCTGCTTTATTTACTAAATTTCCGGGCAATACAGTAGAAACTAGGACCGGAAAGGTTGACCCGGCTCAGCAATTCAAATGTACTACGGCTGCACGTGCAACGCTTGTATCCATCTCTCCAGGGGCGTACGAGGGCTTTTTTTTTGGGTCCCCCCCCTTGGCAACATTGTGCCCCCCCCCTTAAAAACACCTTTTTTAAATTTTNTCTTTAGAAGGCTAAAACTTCTCTCTCCTTGTATTAACAGTAAATTTAGACAAATCCTTAGTCTTTGTCATTGTCAGGTGTTACTTTTTAAACGTAGTTTCCTTTTAATTTAGTATTTTCCAGGGGGGGCAGGACCCCGCCTGGAACTCTCAGGGGGGGGGCAAGAGGACTCCTACCCCCCCTAGGTACGCCACTGTGTCTGGCCTAAGGAAGGGAAATGCAAGCAGATGTAATATCAAAATTGCCTCCCCCATGGGTGCCCCCCTCAGCCTCTCAGGGGGGGCACGCGTAGATTGGAGCGGCCCCCCCTCGTACGCCCCTGAAAGTATGTGAAGATGTGGTGTGGTTGACAATTGTAGTGTTTTCAACTATTCTTGTACAAAGACAACAGTACACTTTAAAGACGGGCTCTTCGGAATTTGTGAGTTCGTGCAAAAACAATGTAATTAAGGAGGGGGAAACCATGAGGCATTGTATGCAAAAAAAATGGACGATGACAGCTGATTTGTTAAAAAAAACATGGACGATGACAGCTGATTTGTTAAAAAAGCTTGTGATGGAAGTTGTGCCACATGCTGTCTAAAATGCAATAAAGGGGATTCATGATGTTCCATATTGAATCGGAAATGTTACTTTGTATATATGTGAATGTTACTATATATATATATATATATGTGAATGTTACTATATATAAATATGTGAATGTTACTATATATATGTGAACGCTACAAATAACAAAACTTGTTTAAACCGCTACAAATAACAAAACCTCTCAAATTTAAAAGTTTGAAAAAAAATTACTTTTATCCCAACAAATTTAAATGTACACATATATCAGAAATAACCAGTCATAATTGTCTATACGTATATGATGTCAAAAACATGAGACTGCAAAACTTATTTTAGTAAATTCTATGATGTACAGGGTTAACCACAAGGGATGAGACTGAAAGACGATTAAAACTTTAAATGTATGACGATCCCAAGGTTGAAATAAGTCTCTTGAGGCCGAGTTTAAAGAATTTGAGCCGCGGCTTTAATTTAAGCCGTGGATCAAATATGGTTGGTTCCACTTAAAATTCTATTCAATTTTTCAAGATTTAAGCCGGCGCTCAATTGAAACGGCTTTTTGGCAGATTTATGCCGCGGTTCAAATTTATTTAATTCGGACACTGGATTTATTCAAGTCATGGAATGGCTGATCAGTGATTAAATTATTTGGCAAAGAAAGAAACAATATTACAGTAGTGGGGAATCATGATTATGAAGAATAAAATTCGCACAGTCGTCTCTGAAGTCTTATTCTTTGTTGGTCACCCTGTGCCGGTGTGAATAAAAGCTAAATTAATGTCATGCCTATAGGAAGAACAAGACCAGTGATAACATATAATAAATAGAAATCTTTCTGGGTAAATAATGACTTTGATTCTTTCTTCAAGTAAGCAACTTTATAATGAGAACCTTGAATACAAAAGTCCCCCATGCCCTCACAAAAAAATATAAAAAAAGGTACTAATGCAAGGAAAGTTATTTCAGAGGTGTACGCATTTTTTGTACTGCAGTGTACTGTCTTTGGGCGGAAAAGTAAACACAAGACGGATGGCACAGTCTGACATGGAATCCATTTTCACAAAAATAATCTAATAATGTTCTTTGCGTTAGTACCGTTTTATGACAGAAGCGCTCTAAGAAATATGAAATTTTATTGAATGATAAATTTCATTTAATGACATTTAAAGAATAATGCAGTTTTTACTAAGTTGAATTTTCCTAGATAAAGATTTTACATTTCATAGAGTATATACAGTATTATTAATACAAGGTTTTCTATTTATTTTCATTCCTTTCTTATTAATAAATTGAACATTACTATTTTCCTATGTTCCTGCAAAGTCGAAAATTTAGAAAGAGAAAGAGGCCTCATAAGTTTATTCCGTTGTAAAAAGAATTTCTGAAAAATCTGGAAAAACTTTTCTGCGAAATGTGTTTGTTTTCCTCCAACAAGAAGCGGAGACGGTAGAATGAATCCAAAAAAGTTAACTACTCCGTACAATAAACCTTTAAAACTACTCCATACAATAAACCTTTAAAACTACTCCGTACAATAAACCTTTTAAACTACTCCGTACAATAAACCTTTAAAACTACTCCGTACAATAAAACCTTTAAAACTACTCCGTACAATAAACCTTTAAAACTACTCCATACAATAAACCTTTAAAACTACTCCGTACAATAAACCTTTAAAACTACTCCGTACAATAAACCTTTAAAACTACTCCGTACAATAAACCTTTAAAGCTACTCCGTACAATAAACCTTTAAAACTACTCCGTACAATGAACCTTTAAAACTAATCCGTACAATAAACCTTTAAACTTTTAAAACCCAAATAAGAACTGTTGAAAAAAGGGAGATTATAAAAAGTTTAAGTAAAAAAAAATAAGCGAAAAAAGTTTCAGTTTTATCAAGATCGGTTAAAAAAAATTGCAGAACATAAAACTTTTGTATGTTTCGAGGTGTCCCAATATCTGATTAATCTAGGATATACAGGGTGTCCCAAATATCTTAATATGCAGGGTGTCCCAATTTATGATTAAAGACATTTCTGCTCTGTTAAAAAAATTCAGTAAATCTAAAAGAAATTTTCATGACCTGGATCCGGATACGGATCCGAATCTGAATCCATTTTTATCCAGTCCAAATCCAGGATCCGCATCAAAATTAAATGAATCCTAAGTGCTGATCGAGATAATTGATGAAAATAATATTTTAGAAAAATTTGACTTGACTTTATGCCTAAAAAAATAGCAAAGGGGGTCAAATTTGTTAAGAAAAAAAACATCTTTGTCTTTTTATATTTTTATCGGCTCTAATACCTGCAATTATCTAAATATGAATTTTGGTGTTTTCTGTAGATTTACAAAACTCTCATTGCAGAAATTTAATATAGGATCTTTTGTGCGGAATTAGATATTGTTAATCTTGAATGATTGATCTTGATATCCCATGTGGGTGCTATGGAAACGCCTCAACACGGAAACGTCTCAACGCGGAAATGCCCCAAAAACCGGTTTTGAGGAATTTCCGTTTTATTTTGGGAAATCCCTCAAAACTGGAAAATGTTGAGGGATTTCCGAATATTTTTGAGGCGTTTCCTAAAATTTAAAGTTTAGGTGTTTCCTCTCTTTTTTTGAGGCGTTTCCGTTTTTTTGAGGCGTTTCCGTTTTTTAAAAAAGTTTTTAACTTTATTTTGTTGAGGCGTTTCCTCTTTTTTTTGAGGCGTTTCCGTTTTTTTTGAGGCGTTTCCGTTTTTTGAAAAAACTTGTTAAACTTTATTTTGTTGAGGCATTTCCTCTTTTTTTTTTGAGGCGTTTCCGTTTTTTTAGGCGTTTTGGTTTTTTGAAAAAAACTTTTAAAACTTTATTTTGTTGAAACTTTTCCTCTTTTTTTGAGGCGTTTCCGTTTTTTGAAAAAAACTTTTAAAACTTTATTTTGTTGAGACGTTTCCGTTTTTTTTTGAGGCGTTTCCGTTTTTTGAAAAAACTTTTTAACTTTATTTTGTTGAGACGCTTCGGTTTTTTTGAGGCTTTTCCGTTTTTTTGAGGCGTTTCCGTTTTTTTTTGAGGCGTTTCCGAATTTTGAAAAAACTTTTAAAACTTTATTTTGTTGAGGCGTTTCCTCTTTTTTTTTAGGCATTTCCGCTTTTTTTAAGGCGTTTCCATATTTTGAAAAAACTTTTAAAACTTTATTTTGTTGAGGCGTTTCCGCTTTTTTTTTGAGGCGTTTCCGTTTTTTTGAAAAAAAACTTTTTAAACTTTATTTTGTTGAGACGTTTCCTCTTCTTTTTGAGGCGTTTCCGTTTTTTTGAGGCATTTCCGTTTTGAAAAAAAACAATTTTTAAACTTTATTTGTTGAGGCATTCCCTCTTTTTCCGTTTGTTAAAAAAAACTTTGTTCCTTTCTTTAAAAATCTTTCCCCCTTTCCAAAATAATTAATCTCCTCCCAGAAATTAAACACCATGAGGTTTCAAAGAAATAGGGATTAGAAAAAATGAGAAAAACATTTTTTAGGGTTTTCAGGGTTTTAATTGCTGAATTTTTGGGTAAAAACTAAAAATAATCAAAAATGATGAAAATTTGCCTGTTAATGCATCCAATTTATCTTTTTGGTAATTTCCTAGAAAATTGGTAATTTTATTCAATGCAATAGACGGCGTTTCTATTTAAGTTTTAATTTCTAACAATGTTATTTAAAAATGTCTGTCTGATTGGTAATGTTACAACGTCTATACGCAACATCCTCTATACTGAACTTCCGACCAACTAATTTCCCGACCTACAACAGCTGTTGGTCGGTTGCACATTTTTTTTCTTTAATCCGACCTATACAGGCGTGATAGAGTTCTAGCATGTGCTGCATGGAGCAAGTTTGATTTAGAAGGCAGCGATATACCCTTTTTTAAGTCAGATATGTTATACCACTTGTTTTAGGTCGGATGTACACTTTTTGTAGGTCGGATTTACAATTTTCATAGGTCGAATGTACACTTTTTGTAGGTCGGATGTACACTTTTTTTTAGGTTCTATGTACACTTTTTGTAGGTCAGATATACACTTTTTGTAGGTCGGATATACACTTTTCGTAGGTCATATGTACACTTTTTGTAGGTCGGATGTACACTTTTTGTAGGTCAGATGGTACCATCAATTGTTGGTTGGATGTACACTTTTTGTAGGTCGTATGCACAACTTCTGTAGGTCAGATGCACACTTTTTATAAGTTCCCAAGTAACAAAAGTGAGGAATTTCCCCAGATTGTCCAACCGGGGTGACTTTTTTGGAAGAATTTCCGAGGAATTTCTCGAGAATCCTTTCCTGTAACTGATTCCTCGGAAATTCTCGAAAAATTCCCCAGAATTGGTCCCCAAGATGATAGATTTTTGTGGGATCACTGCAGTTTTGAGACTCAGTTTCGAGAAATTCCGAAGAAATTTCCAGGAATTTTTCCCCACAAAATTCCTCAGAATTTCTCTGGAATCCGGAAATTCCTGAGAAATTCTTGGGACTTGGTCACCATGTTTACGGATTTTTAGGGGAATTTATAATATATGCGTCATAGTACGAGATTAAAAAAATGTTGTACAATTTTTTTGAGAAATTAAAATGAAATTTCAATTTTTTTTAAAGTAAAAACACCTAAATAATGTGTGGAAATGTTCAACTTCATGTGTTGTTTGAAAAGTCTTTAATGAAAAAACGGAAACGCCTCTAAACTGTTCGGAAAAATGTGCGGAAATGTCTCAACTTTATATGTAGTTTTTAAAGCCTTTATTGAAAAAACAGAAACGAAATTTTCGGAAAAGTCTCCTATATAATATATTTAAGAAGTTATCTAAAAAGACAAACTCTACCAAAAATTCTGGAAACCTGTAAAGAAAAAGAGAAATCGACTCTACTAATTGAAGCTTTGAAATTTTTTTTTTTAACAAAAACTTGTCAAAATAAAAAGAGTTAACACCTCAACTAAAGGAAGTTTTTAAAAATAAATAATATATTTTTAAATATAAAACTTGACATAACAAAAAAAAAATTTAATTGTTCAAAATTTACATATTTTGGAAAACGGAAATAGAAACATGTGTCACATATTTACTTGTAAAAAATAAAAACAAATATTTTTTACAAAATATTTTTAAATCTTATTAAACCTTCACAAAGTGGACTAAAACTACTTGAATTTACACAAAGAAATAGAGTCTTAACTCTAAATTCCTTTGCAACTCGATGACGAAAACCTTTTCAAACTTAAATTATTTGATCTTACAGCATTCATTCAGCAGGTCAAGTTATATTCTGTATCGGGGAATAAACGTATTGAAAAGTAGATCTGACTATAAGCTGAAGTTTAAACCTCTTGTTTAAAATGTATCTTTCTTGAAAACATATACACTTACACTTTTAAGAACACTTTCTACCTTTTCTAAGAACAATAGAACTCAAGTTACACCAACCTTGGCAGTCTTAAAAGAACACCTCACCTAAAAACTATAATAAAAGAGAGCCCAGAATTAGACAAAGCAGAAAAGATCCGGTTTGCTTAATTCTCTCGATATTGAGATATGGACAGCTGAAGAAGGAATATAATCGTCATGATTTGAAATTATGTAGATTACCTTCTACTTTCATGTTTTTTAAGTTCAATCGTAAAAGACAGCAAATACTAAAGAAGATTCTTTCTCAAAAGGGTTTCTAGAATGAACCAAAAATATATTCAAGTTGTCCAAACCTATCTAAAGGTTCTATCAGAGCTATATTACACCCCCACCTACAGCTCAAAGAACAACTTGATAGTAATACTTGTGATTATAATTGTATTGATCGAAAAATATGAATAAAATAAATACAAGCTTTAGACATTATCAAAGTAAACAAAGTACGCCAAAATCAATATCACCCCCCGTGACCAGTCTCTTAGGGTCAATCTGAGTCAGTTTGAGGCTCTTTTGTTTCCTGACTTGACTCTTGAACCCTAGAACTGGTTCGTTTAGTTACTGTGCTGCTACTGCTCATGGTGGTTTTGCTGCTCATGGCACTGAAGCTGCTACTGATGCTGCTTCCCTCAGTAAAACTACTGATTGAGCTGCTGACACAACCATTTGTTCCATCAGCTTCCTATAGGAAAAAAACGTTGTCAGTGCGGCGATGTTCAAAGGTTATCTATCTAGCAAAATTACGCGCACTGTATGCGCTCCAATGTACTGTAAATGTCAACATTAAAACATTTAAAGTGATTTTTTTCTGAAAAAAAATTAGCGACCTTACTTTTCAGAACTAAAATCTCTGTTGAAATGAAGACGACATTTCCAGTAATCGGAGCACCTCAAGATTATACTTAAAGGAACTGCAATCGACCCTACACTTTAATCTTTCATATATGAAGGATGTCCGAACTTTACCTTATTTGTCAATGTAATACTTGTAATTGTTGTTGCAAGCTATTCTATATTTTAAAAATGTTAGTTTTTACTTTCTAGAAGTCGTAGAAAATAAAAATCGTGATTCGAAATTTTAAAAATTTTATCCATTCACTCATTTTCATGCAATTTGAAAACCATTTTAGCTGATAAACGGAGCAGGGGCGTACAAGGGGAGGGGCTAGCCCCCGGTTCCCCCATAAATGGGGGGGGGGTCGGGGGCACCCATGAATAATAATAAATAAAAAAGATTTTAAATAAAAAAGTTTCATTAAAAAAGCTTTAATCAATACTGCCTTCAGTGTAAATATATATTTGATATTTTTCATCCTTTGAAGCTTACACGGCAGTATTAACAGGGATTGTCTCATGAGTTCACTTTAGAAAATTTCATAAATAATTCATTGACACTTGTAATATGCATATTGGCACTGGAAGTGTGTATTTGATCGAATAGAGAAGGTATCAATATTTTATTAAAAAAGGGGTTTTTAAGGGGGGGGCACAAAAAAATGTTGTGCCCTCCCCCTACAGAAACGCTGTCGTACGCCCCTGAAACGGAGTTCTTGCCGCTGTAAATCGGACAATCCCCTCTTTGCAGACTCAGGCAGATCAGACTCACTTGAAATTACGATTACAGTTCCTTTAACCTTGGTTCAACCAGTACCTTGAGCACAGAATATATTTGATTAAAAACCTTGGTTTAACCAGTACCTTGAGCACAGAATATATTTGATTAAAAACCTTGGTTCAACCAGTACCTTGAGCACAGAATATATTTGATTAAAAACCTTGGTTCAACCAGTACCTTGAGCACAAAATATATTTGATTAAAAAACTTGGTTCAACCAGTACCTTGAGCACAGAATATATTTGATTAAATAGTTCTGGATCCTCAAACGCTTCTTCAAAATGTTCAGAGCTACTTGTCTCGTGTGTGAAATCATCAGTCTGAAATTATTTGTCTTTATTTAAAAAAATTTATCTGTTTGTTTGTTTGTTTGTTTGTCCGATCATAACTCAATTATAGAGAAAAATATTTAGAATCGTAATTTAAGACTAAGCGCGGGTAAACGGCAGGAGTAACTATGAGTACCCTGGGCAACGCTGGGTTCCCAAGCTAGCATAAAAGTATAATATACGATTGCCTTTATACCTTTTTAAACTTTATCTAAGAACTTATTAACATTTCTATGATTGACTTAAGAGCTGCTGTTTTTTAAACGAAAAATAAATTTCTTCCGTTGTTTACCCAAACAAATGAATTTCTAGGATAATTATTCATTAAACAGAAAAAAGATTTGACTATTTCCTTTATAAAATGTGATGTAGTTATCTTTGAAATCAGTTACTAACCTCAAAAGTAAAAACTACCCTAAAATAAAAAAACCTCATGACCTTAAGAAACTTGAATTTGTATCTTTCACTAAATACTTCTATATAGTAGGATCCACCTCGCCAAACACACCACATGTATATACCAACAATATACACAAAACTGAATACAACAAATCAAAATATTGGCTTGACGAGGACATTTTTTTCATGTAATTAATTAATATTATATAATTATAAATATACATTGCTTGTCTGTCTGTAAGTTTCTTTCCAATAACCGTCAAAGGAACTGAGAATTTTTTCCACAAAATCAAATATTCTCTTCCCTATATCCTTGCAACCTGGTGGTGTAAACCTTTGATATTTCAAACTTTGACTATTGGATCCAGTAGAATTCATAGTTTGAAATACCAACAACATTGAGTTTCAAAGATATGTGTACTAAAAAAGCATAACATGTATCAATAACTCAGTTTCTTTATTTACATTTTTTGTATGTCAAAACTCAAAACGGTTCAATTCTTGTGGGACATCACTTGACCGCAGAGAAAATCGGTGAACGTTTATGCATGATAATTTTACAATTAAAAAATTCAAGCAATTAAAAAATGATTGCAGGTGAAGTAAAATTTAAATGCTATTATCACTGAAATAAAGGGTGCGGAGCGCCCTATAAATCAAGTTGTGTAAAAATATATAAATCAAGTTGTGTAAAAATATATAAATCAAGTTTTGTAAAAATACATAAATCAAGTTGTGTAAAAATATATAAATCAAGTTTTGTAAAAATATATAAATCAAGTTTTGTAAAAATATATCAATCAAGTTTTGTTAATATATATAAATTAAGTTAAAAAAAAGTTAAACTTTTGTATACCTTTTTTAAAGCTGTTGACTATTTGACTATTTAAGTATTGGGATCACGTCTTGAACTCCATATTTTGGTTGTCCCTGAAACTGTAGGTGGTGTAGAGTATGGGGGTGAAGGCCAGGGTGACCAGGGTGTACAACAGTTGGCTCAACATAAACAATATCTTGGACTTAGGCCCGTCAGTAAATTCCTAAATAAATGTAAAAAGGGATTTTTTATCTTGTCTGGGAGTGTATGTTTTTTGTTTGTTTGTTTGTTTGTCTGTCTGTCCGTCCGTTTGTATTTGGTTTGTTTTCAATCAACCTCAAAACGGCTGAACCGATCGGGCCCAAGTTTTGTGTGGGACCTCACATGACCCCAGGAAGGATGTATGGATGCTCAAAATCCCACAGATAGTATCAAAAGATTTTGATTTTTGTTAAATTTAGAAAATGCGCGGAAAAACATTATTAAATCCGCGAGCTTTATTATGCTCGAATTGATAGAGCCAAAATTAAAGGTAGAAATAGAAAATGCGTGCGAAGCGTCCATCAACGCCTATTTGATTTATATTTTATTTATAAAATGCTAGAGTAATAGATAAAAATAGAAAGACAACTTTTATAATCAAATCATTATCGTTTAAAAGTCCCATGAGCAAAAGACACAGCAATTGTGGAATGTAAAAAGACACATTTCACTGAATTGGTAATTTAATATTTGTCTAGTAAAACTATTTACGTTGTAACAACATCAAATACAATTAAGTATTGCTTCTACAATCTCGTTTTTTCTTCCGAGCCGCTGTAAATGTATTTTAATATTCTATATGAACTGCACAAACAACTTTAAATATATTCATCCATGCATACCGACACAAGGTCTAATTTATGCAAATTACTGGGACGATTTTGTAACCTCGTCTCCTCTAGTTTTCATTTTACATATTAGAAAAAGAAAATTTTTAGTTAGCATTTAAAGATTTAAAAACTTATTTTTTTCTTCACTTTACCTCCTAATAATAAATAAAGTTATGTTTGAAAACATTAAAAAATATATTAATTGAAATTTACTCTAGAAGGCATTTAATATCTTTTTTATATTTTATACTTTTTTCTTTCTAAAAATCAATGTATTTTGACAAAGAAATGAATACCTCTGTTTTTTCAATTATTCCCAGAGCAATTGTTACTTTTCGTACTAGCTTATTCATTCCATTCTTCTTGTCTTTGATCAGATACCTGAAAATATAATATTTTTTAAAACTACAGTTTAACACAGAAAATTGGGAGACATCGAATAAAATGAATAAAATGACGTTTTCTGAACCTACTAATTGAATGCTGCAGATATTTAGTTTTTTTATTGAATAAATTCATGAAGCTTTAAAACTGTTCCCACTTACTTCATGCCTACTTATCTATTTTACAATTATTTAGATTTAGGTCTGCTAGTATAAAAGTAAAACCCATTGAAAAATTTTAAAACCACATTTTATAAATTCTTTCAATGTCTCCAAAGTTCTGGGTTAAACTGTAGAATCATAAAATACCAGGGTATTATTGGGAAATTTATATTTTTTATACTTTTCGAAAGTTGAATTTTTCAAATCTGTAAAATTAATGTAGAAACTGTTTATAGTAAGAAAACTTCATAATTTGTTGATTTCTTCCTTAAAAAGTTTTAGTTCAATAGGATTTAGAGTCTTCTTTCTTTACAGAAATTAAACAGACGGAAGTTCTATTTTTTTTCTTAAAATTTCATCAATTCTCGCAATTTTTAAAGTAAACAATGGAAATGAATACAGTTCCCAAACTACCGGTATAGTTTCCAAGGTACCTGTATAGTGTATAGTTTCCAAGCTACCTGTATAGTATATAGTTTCCAAGCTACCTGTATAGTTTCCAAGCTACCTGTATAGTTTCCAAGCTACCTGTATAGTGTATAGTTTCCAAGCAACCTGTATAGTATATAGTTTCCAAGCTACCTGTATACTGTATAGTTTCCAAGCTACCTGTATAGTTTCCAAGCTACCTGTATAGTTTCCAAGCTACCTGTATAGTTTCCAAGCTACCTGCATAGTATCCAAGCTACCTGTATAGTTTCCAAGCTACCTGCATAGTATCCAAGCTACCTGTGTGAAGTGATTAAATCTGGATCTCTTTGTAGTCTATCTGCCCAGACAACTTCGGTAAGGAACAGATAAATCCCTTGCCAGACACTTGAACATAAATAAAATAAAATACTGTATAGCACAATCGGCATTTGCGAGGCACTTGAAAATAAATAAAATAAAATACTGCATAGCACAATCGCCATTTGCGAGGCACTTGAGAATAAATAAAATAAATACTGCATAGCACAATTGCCATTTGCGAGGCACTTGAGATTAAATAAAATAAAATACTGCATAGCACAATCGCCATTTGCGAGGCACTTGAGAATAAATAAAATAAAATTCTATATAGCACAATCGGCATTTGCGAGACACTTGAAAATAAATAATTCTGGATTAAGCATAACTGGAAATTGACATACACCTTGCCAGACATTTTCATATATAATAGAATATAACATGCCATAACCAATTGCTATACACTGTTATAGAATATAAATTAGCTCTTGCTTTGTACTTACCACTTGCTTTAGCAATATTCATACACTTAACACTTTTGTGGCCGTATTCATCATATTGGAGAGACCGGGAAACGTAAATAATACAATTTTAAGTTTTGTTTACAACCAATCTAGCCATTATTCTATTGCACATGTTATGCCCTTGAAATAATATTTTATTTACCTCACTTCAAAATCATTAAAATTGCGGCGTCAAACCATACAGAATTCCAACCTTTAGAAACCGCTACGTATAGCAACAAGGCGTATTTTCCGGGAGAACATTTTTTTATCTTAAATAATCTGTGTAAAGTAGATATAATTTTCATAAAATCCTTTTATTTAAATGGTAACACGGATTTCTATAATGTTTGACGCCCAAAATTGCCATGCACCGTTCACTTATTTTGGTAATTTTATTGTAAACAAAATATCTATTAGCTATTAATTGGTTTTAATCTTAATTTTCAAAGATAACTGTGGCCGGGGAAGAAGTCGATTTTCCTTCAGAATTTCCGGCCTAAAGGTATGTCGATGATACCTTTGTATAGACACAATTATACACTTTTCAATGTGATTGGACACTTTTAAAACATTCAAACATAAAAACCTTTGCCAAAGAAATCAAATCAATGATTATTTTGGTTAAAAGTAAAAATTTAGGTACAAAATATTTTTAAGAAAGATCTTAACTACAAAAATATAGTAAAGTTGTAATAAAGAATCACCTGTAAAGGATCATGGGCCAGAACACAACTTCGTTAAATGTAAGAACATCATCGAGCTTGATTGCATCACTAGGAATCAGCTGCCACCTGCCATTAAATTCTTGGAGAAAGTCAAGGGGGGGCAATGGCGCTTGATGAAATACAAAATATACCATACAAGTTTAGTAATCTGATATAAGCGTTTGTTTACATGTATCCCAGAAATTGCAGTAAACATTATTTTGTAAACAAAGCTATAGTTTCTTGAATATACAGGGTTACCCACTAAGAATGATATTTTAAAGGGAGTGTTCGCGAAAAATAGTTAAATTAAATTCAGTTTTGGTCGCTACATTTTTACGCCTATCTGTTGGGTGTAAGAAGAAAATGGTTAAAAACGCCCTATACCCAAGAGAGTAAAACCCAAGACAGTACAACCCATTCGTATGTAGTTTATTTATAATAATCTTTTTTATTTTTCTCCATGCGCTATATACTTTGGACGACGATTTTTTGGCCGTTAGGTGTCTTTCCCAAGTGGAGCGAGAGGAAGAGACACCTAGCGGCCAAATATTCGTCGTCCAAAGTACATCGAATATAAAAAATAAAAAAAATTATGGTATATAAAATACAATTAAACAAATTGCCCAAATTGAATCCGACACCCCCCGTTCTTATTTTACAAAATAAATCGCAAAAACAAAGAGGAATTAACAACTGCTGAATTATTTCAAGAATCCATGTTTTTTAGATTTTATTTGCTAATTGGGAGAATAAAGATGATTTATTTTCCTGTTATCTATGTTAATAATGTTTAAATAATAAAAAATGTCTAAACCTGTACAAATGAAGGGTAAGAGGTGGGAAAGCATGCAGAAAGAAAGAGGTTAGTTTGTCCAAACTGTGAAAAACTGACAAAATATTTGTTTTTAAAAACAGGTCAAAAGAAACCACTAATAAACTGTTTGTGTGGTTAACTAAACTGTAAATTAGTTACCTAAACTGTTTGTGTAGTTACCTAAACTGTTTTGAGTAGTTACCTAAACTGTTTTGAGTAGTTACCTAAGCTGTTTTGAGTAGTTACATAAACTGTTTT
This sequence comes from Eurytemora carolleeae, assembly GCF_000591075.1. NCBI lineage: Eukaryota > Metazoa > Arthropoda > Copepoda > Calanoida > Temoridae > Eurytemora > Eurytemora carolleeae. The sequence continues at coordinate 46,228 of NW_019396749.1, forward strand.
GAGTATGTGACCTAAACTGTTTTGAGTAGATACCTAAACTGTTTTAAGTAGTTACCTAAACTGTTTTGAGTAATTACCTAAACTGTTTTGCCAGACCAGAATAGCAAGCATTAAACATCCCATACACAACACATAGTTAGCCTAAACATATCAGAGACATATCAAATATATTAAACATCCCATACACAACACATAGTTAGTCTAAACATATCAGAGACATATCAAATATATTAAACATCCCATAAACAACACATAGTTAGTCTAAACATATCAGAGACATATTAAAATAATTTGAAACAAACAATTTTGAAACAGCTTATATTAGAAATCGATGAAATTTTTAACAGATTTGTAATTTAAGTTTTATAAGAGTAACATTCTGATTCACACTTTTGCTCTAATTGTTAATTACCGACCTTAAACCACATGAGAGAGTTAGGGAAGAAAGCCGTCTGAACAATGACAGATAGGTTCATGAAGTAGCAGAAATCTAACATAAAGAACTCTGAGTTCTCTTCTCTATACTGGAAGTATCTAACAAGAATATATTTTAAAACCACATGAGAGAGTTCGGGAAGAAAGCCGTCTGAACAATGACAGATAGGTTCATGAAGTAGCAGAAATCTAACATAAAGAACTCTGAGTTCTCTTCTCTATACTGGAAGTATCTAACAAGAATATATTTTAAAACCACATGAGAGAGTTCGGGAAGAAAGCCGTCTGAACAATGACAGATAGGTTCATGAAGTAGCAGAAATCTAACATAAAGAACTCTGAGTTCTCTTCTCTATACTGGAAGTATCTAACAAAAATATATTTAAAAAAAAGTTTTTCTTTCACACAAAGAGATTATTACTGATGAGAGGGAGTTCGAGTTGATCTATCTTTTAAGAAACTGTTCACTAAATTTCTAGTGACCCTCTATAGGCAGCAGCTTACCCACAGCTTACTGAATCTTATAATCTGAGCCCAAGTATAATGAAGATATTCTCGTTTTTCTATCTGAAAATGATTTACTTCTATTTGTGATTTATCTTTGTTTTTCTTGAGAATTTTATGCAACAAAGATTTTCCATTGGTGCCCAGATAAGATTTAAACAGTACAGAGCTGGGAACTTTAGAATGGATAACCTTTATTCCCAACTTTTAATTTTAGTCCTTAATCCACTCTTTTTCTCTCTCGTTGGACATCCGTACGCTGTTTTCTCCAATGAGAGTGCATGAATATAGTTCGTAAATTGTATTGACCAATGACAGCCTTGAAAACAAATTCTATCCCATGAGAGAAACCCGCAATTTCAAACAAATAAAGAATTTGTTGTCGGCCATTGCGTAAATTAATCGTTGAAGAAAAATATTTAATAATATGTTTGAGATTCTTTTGTAACCAATTTTAACCAATGTATTAATAATTAAGTGGTGGAGAAATTACTTGAAGGGCCTTCCAGCCAAGAAAACAAACAAATCTGGCGTAAATACCAACCTTTGTTTACAGTCGTTGTCATTGTGTTGTTAAAAATAGTATCCAGCTTCATAAAATGTAAAATGTAAAATGTAAAATGTCCGAATTTGCCTCTTCTTAGTTTGATTATTTTATACTGCTAGAAAAGCTATTTTAAATCACCTGTTTCCGACAAGGCAAGACATCAGAAAATAATAAAACTGAAATAAAACAGAGTTCAAAATATATGAAAACTCAAATAAAACAGAGTTCAAAATATATGAAAACTCAAATAAAACAGAGTTCAACATATATGAAAACTAAAATAAAACAGAGTTCAAAATATATGAAAACTCAAATAAAACAGAGTTCAAAATATATGAAAACTCAAATAAAACACTAGAGTTCGAAATATATGAAAACTCAAATAAAACAGAGTTCAAAATATATGAAAACTGAAGCAAAACAGAGTTCAAAATATATGAAAACTGAAGCAAAACAGAGTTCAAATTATATGAAAACTGAAATAAAACAGAGTTCAAAATATATAAAAACTAAAAATAATATCTACAGGTAACTTTTGATTAACTAGGTAAAACTTTTGATCAGACAGAGGTTTAAGGATACCATTGTGAATCAGGAAATTCCATCTTTGCTTTGCGGGTCCCTTAAAATTAAGTTTACAGTCCCTTAAACTGTTTTTTATCAGAAAAAATGTTACATGTCAGAAAAATTCAAAATTCAATCCGTTAAAAGCTTCAACTTCTTGTTGGATAAGATTGGAAATGTTCGAGTCCCTCCAAGGTCTTGTAGGGTTGGTTCAACAACATGAGTAACAAGTAGAATACAAGTTTAAAACCTTGTTCATAAAAAAGTGTCCAGTCTTAAATTAATTAATCTAATGTTTGGTAATTGAAAAGGAACTCAGCACTCAGCACAAACTGCAATTTTCTAATCCAATCAACACTTTCAGTTTGAACCTTATAAACCTTGTATATTTCAAAGTTTGACGATTGATCCAACAGAATTCAAAGTTTGAAATATCACAGGTCATAGCTTAGGTTTCAAAGTATAAGGATTGGAAATTAGAATTTGTGGCGATAGTTGCATTACCTTCGGAATTTCATGAAATTTTTATAAAAGTTTTCAAAATACTATTTTCTATGATCCAAAATATTTTATTATTGCTTCTCACCGGTGTAAAATATGTTGGATGCCTGGTAAATAAATTTGTTTTAATTTTTTTCTTCAAAACTTTATCGGATTGTATATTTTTAAGTTGTTTTTATCTTTTAATAAAACCAAATTTGTTTTTCCTAAGTGCTAGAAATTCTATAATTATCATAGAAGCCACTCCAAAGGTGAAGGAAAGTTTATCAATCAGCTTAACCTAATAACAATAAAAGTTTTATTATGATACAAATTCCGTTAAAATTTTATAGAGATTAAAAAATAAGACATTTTTGGTAAAAAATGGGGGACATTACATATATACATTTTCATATTTTAAAAAATCTCCTTCCCCTTCCTTACAAAAACCCTAGTTACACCTCTTAAGCAATGAATATACATGATACAGGGATAGAGATATAGGGATAGAGACAGTTTCCAAAGGATCATACTGGATTGAAGGTTTGCCCTGGATGAGGAAGGACAAGAAGGAGATGCCTATAACTTCATACAAGAAACTCAAGCTAGATAAGAAGACAGCGGATAATGTTCAACGAGAATGCTTCCCAGAATCATTTTTGAAGGAATTCTCTGCGAGTACGGAAGATGTACAGGAAGAGCTGCAGGATGTTGATGAACCACCTCGTGGCTTTGCAGCCCTGGCGGCCAGGGCGGGGAGGGGTGTAGCAGAGCTACTTGTAGATCCTGTATTTCACGGTTGGATGAAAGCTCTGAGGATAACAGGGTATATGCAAGGATGGAAAACTAGCCATTCCCACAGTAAACATTTGATTCAAGATGAAAAGTGCAGGATTTGTGTGCTGGGAGACCATAGATGGGATCCTAGGAATGAGA